>NC_053500.1:136503382-136573382 GCF_905171775.1 Rana temporaria | reverse complement strand
TTATTTTAGTATAGATCCACGTTTATCCCAAGCAAGGCTCCCTACCTCTTCTAGAAAGTCTATTACGCATCTTCCAAAAAATATAAAAATATTATATAAAATCTAAAATAAAAAGTTAATCACGAGCCTTACTAAAAAAAAAAAAAAAAAAAAAATTTTTATTTTTTAATTTCAATTTTTTACTTCTGACTTTTTATATGGGTGGAACTCTGTCTTAAAAAAAAAATTCTAAATGATTCTAACAATATCAGGACTTGCTTGCTTGCGGAGATGAGTGTGAGCACAGTGGACAGGATGCTGTGCATGGCGCAGTCCTGAGCTGGAATGACATATCACACAGACGCAAGGACCAACTTACCTCTAGATGCAGAGCCAGTGAAGGATAAGTGGGTCTGTGCCTTGCTAATACTTTTATACAGCGAGATCTGCTAGAGCAGCATTATTGGCTCTCTATATTTGGAGATTAAATATTAAAGGCTCTCAGCTGTAAATGTGTCGATGCTGTAATTTTACTTCTGTTGACCACTTTGAGACCACTACGAGATACAAGATACGCCCAGCACATGAAGACCAAGCATATGGACGATTTTTTTTTTTTTTTTTTAATGTAACGTGTCACCTGCTATGTGTTTATATCTCCCAGCTTCCCAATATAGAACGCTGATGTGAAACTGAATCGAGCCGCTCAGTGTCGCCAGGAAAACTTGGAGAAAATTCTGTCTATTTCTCAATGAACTTGTATTTCAAGCGTATATACGTTCCAGGGTGGGTATCACTTTCAGGAGGACACAACTGTTTGTGCTGACTGTGGTGGCGCACGGACTTTGTAGGAACGAGGAAATGATAAAAGATGAGAGTAGATCTGTGGGATTGTTAATAAAAAATGTAATAAAAAGAATTGGGAAAAGTCTAATGCCGGGTACACACGAGAGGATTGATCTGCGGATACGGTCCGCCGGATCGAGGATTTCCGCGGATTTTGATCCGATGGAGTGTACTCACCATCGGATCGAAATCCGCGCCAAAATCCCATCGCGATGACGTGTCGCGCCGTCGCCGCGGCGACGTGCGCAACGCTGTCATATAAGGAATTCCACGCTTGCGTCGAATCATTACGACGCATGCGGGGGATTCATTCGGACGGATTGATCCGGTGAGTCTGTACAGACCAGCGGATCAATCCGTTGGGATGGATTCAAGCGGATAGATTTTAAAGCATGTCTTAAAATTTTTATCCGCTGGAAATCCATCCCAGGGGATAAAAATGCGCGGAAACAGATCCGCTGGATTGTACACACCAGGGGATCTATCCGCTGGAGCCGGTCCGCGGATCAATTCCAGCGGATGGATCCTCTCGTGTGTACGGGGCCCAAGGCCCAGATTCTCGTAGGAGCGCGTAAAATTGTGCGGGCGTAACGTATCTGATTTACGTTAGGCCTCCGCAACTTACACGGGCAAGTGCTGTATTCTCAAAGCACTTGCTCCGTAAGTTGCGGCGGCGTAGCGTAAATCGGCCCGCCTAATTCAAATTTGGATCAGGGGGGCGTGTTTTATGTAAATGCACTGTGACCCGACGTGATTGACGTTTTTCCCGAACGGCGCATGCGCCGTCCGTGGAATTTCCCAGTGTGCATTGCTCCAAAGTACGCCGCAAGGTTTCGACGTGAACGTAAATGACGTCCAGCCCCATTCACGGACGACTTACGCAAACGACGTAACTTTTTTAAAATTTTGACGCGGGAATGGCGGCCATACTTAACATTGTTACGCCGCACTTACGCCACCATATAGCAGGGGTAACTATATGCCGGGAAAAGCCTAACGTAAACGGCGTAACTTTACTGCGTTGGCCGGGCGTACGTTCGGGAATTCGCGTATCTAGCTAATTTGCATACTCAACGCGGAATTCGACGGAAGCGCCACCTAGCGGCCAGCGTGAATATGCAGTTACGATCCGACGGTGTAACACAGTTACGCCAGTCGGATCTACGGGAAATCTATGCGTAACTGATTCTAAGAATCAGGCGCATAGATACGACCGCTCAACGCAGAGATACGATAGCGTATCTGGAGATACGCCGTCGTATCGCTTCTGAGAATCTGGGCCTAAGAATTATGCAAACAAAAAAAAAAGTGTTCTTTTAACATAATTTTTACACTAGAGAATTTGTTTACTTGTCAATTCTACAGTCTTCAGATTGCTATTTGTAATCTGTTTATTTTTCACGTGTTTTGTAAAATTTTTAATAAAAACGATTGAAAGAGAAATTCCTTCTGGAACTTTTTTATCCACTCTCCCAAAAACCAAAAAAAAAAAAAAAAGGGGCAAAAATCCCCAAAAATGTTAATAAAAAAATTCCTTAAAAACAAATAAAAGGGTTTATTTTCCTTTTCTTTTGCCTATTGGTCTGATTTTTATCCAGTACCCCCAAAAAATATAATCTTTTAATTCCATTTAGAACGACTATGAACATTTTTTATATATATACTGGGCCAGATTCAAGAAGCTATTGCGCCCGCGCAACCATAGGTTGCGCGGCGCAATAGCTGTTTTGCTCCCGGTAGCGAATGCCCCTGATTCAGGAACATCGCTACGCGGACTGCAGCCTAGGATATGACAGGCATAAGCCTCCTTATGCCTTCATATCTCAGGCTGCATTCTTGCGTTGTCCGCTAGGGGGCGCGGCCATTGTGATCGGCGTATAGTATGCAAATTGCATACTACCACCGATTCACAAAAGTTGCGCGGGCCCTGCGCACGCAAGGTACGGAGTTTCCGTACGGCGACTTTAGCGCAAGGTTGCTCCTGCTGTAGCAGGGGCAGCCAATGCTAAAGTATAGCCGCCCTTCCCGCTCGTGAAATTTAAATTTCACGTCGTTTACGTAAGTGATTCGTGAATGGCGCTGGACGCCATTCACGTTCACTTAGAAGCAAATGACGTCCTTGCGACGTCATTTGCCGCAATGCACGTCGGGAAAGTTTCCCGACGGAGCATGCGCTGTTCGCTCGGCGCGGGAGCGCGCCTAATTTAAATGATTCCCGCCCCCGGCGGGATCATTTACATTAGGCGCCCTTACGCCCGGCTATTTAGCATATCGCCCGCGCAATTTACGGAGCTACTGCTCCGTGAATCGCGGGCATATCAAAATATTTGCGTGGGCGCAGAGCAAAAATCGTTGCCCTTTGCCCACGCAAATATTGCGCGGATCTACCTGAATCTGGCCCACTGTATGTAGGTTCCAATGTACTATTTTTGTAAAAAGTATTGGGACGTCTGCCTTTACACGCACACAATCCAATGTACAGTGAAACCTCGGATTGTGAGTAACGCGGTTTACAAGTGTTTCGCAATGCAAGCTAGTTAAAAAAAAATCCTGACTCGATTTGCGAGCGTTTTCTCGCAAGACGAGCAGGATTAAAGCCGCTGGGGTGTGCAGTACCGCATTTGGCCAGAGGTGCGGGGTCCCGCCTCCAAATCAATACCAGACCCTTATCTAAGCATGTAGCCCAGCAGGTCAGGGAAGGGAGGGGACGAGAGAGCATACTAGCTCATTATGAATTACTTACCTCACATCGAAGTCCCCGCAGAGCTCCTCGTACCCCCCTTCGGCCGGCGACATGTCTCCCAGGGGTTACTTCCGGGTATCGTGGCTCCGGCGCTGCGATTGGCCGGAGCCGCAATGACGTCACTCCCGCGCATACGTGCCATTGCTTCAGTTTGATTTAGTGTGCATGTGCCGATGATGTCCATAGCCACCGACTACAGGACTCGGCCCCGTCCTCCGGTTCTTGCGTCATTGGAGTTGATTGACAGCAGCGCGAGCCAATGGCTGCGCTGCTATCAATATATCCAATGAAGAGCCGAGATCAAGCACGTTCTCGACGCTGGACTTACAAAGGCTCAGGTAAGTAAACCGGGGGACTGGGGGGGGGGGGGGGGGGCGGCAAATATCAGATGTTTTTTCACCTTAATGCATAGGATGCACTAACCTCCCTGGCGGTATGATTATTTCAGAAAAAAGGTGCTGAAAGCGGTACCATTATTTGCAAGGAAATTTGGCGTTTTATACTGTAGGCCTGTAATTTTTAGGAATAACTCACTTAAATCTGTCCAAACAAGAGTCTAGTAGGCATCCCGGGTATAATTTTTTTTTTAAAACAAAATTATAAATTATAATATTATAAATAATTATAACAAATAATAATATAATTATAATAAAAATTCTTCAATAATGTAATCAACTCAAAATCATTGAAATTTGCTCAGTTGCAGAATTGTCGCTGTCATTACTTTTATTTTTTTATGACGAATTTCCCCATAAATTGCACAATTCTGCAAGTGATTATAATTTATTATCGCTGTTTTCTAGCTGCTCTAAAACCATTTTTGACATAAAGGGACACTTTTGTTTGCTATGGACAATCTACAGTTTGCAGGGAGAAAGAACAGTTTTTATTATATAAAAGTACATGTAGGGCACTGGGCAGACCACTAGGGACAAGGGGGGGGGGGTGTATTTTTTACATACAGTACTGTAATCTATAAGATTACAGTATACTGTATGTAAGGTGTTTGTTTACCTTTTTGAATTTGGCGCCGTTCTCCACTCCCGTGCGTCGTAACGTCGCAGGGAACGGAGATCGGCGGCACACAGAGGCACTGTGTGAATCGAGTGAGGACCCGCTCGCTCACACAGCGCGGTGGCATCGCTGGATCCAGGGACAAGTTAAGTAAACACTGCCTGTGGATCCAGCGAGGCGAGCCCGAGTCTGACTCGGGGTTACCGATCGTAGCTGAAAAATTTAACCCCCGAGTCAGACTCGGGAATACCGCCAGGGGGGTTAAGGTGAAAAAACATGAACCTTTACAACCCCTTTAAACTGACATGAAACTCTCATTTGGTAAAAGCACCAGATGGGTGTTTTTTATCCAGTTGAAGTCTCAGTTCTTCATTCTGTGGTGGAGATGACCAAACAGAGACAATAATATAATATAATGTTTCTTTTCTAATAAACTGTACAAAAATGGAAGCGCCTGGGCCTAAACCACATTTTATCTCTCTTCGACCTCTACATGAAATGTCGCAATTTCCCAAAGAGGAATTTTCTGTATTTCAACTTTGTGTTGCAAAATTAAAATTGGAAATTGGAAGTCACCATGTCAAGACAGAGAAGGGATCTCCTCTTCCACCAGCACCGTACATGGCAGCGCATCTGACTGGGCAAACACTCTGATCACCGTCGGAAAAAAGTCAGAGGCATGACCTGGCCTCAATTGACTTTGTCTGGCGGGACCCTCAGAAGAATTTAAACTTCCTGGACATTTCTAGGTTGGAACGTTTTACGCTCACATATGTTTTCCCATTTGCAGAGGTTCTTGGATAGTGCAAATGAGGGACCCCCTCAAACAAGCAGCTGCCACTTAGTAATGATCGCTTGCAGGGAAAATAATTAAATTTCCATATCTAGAGAGGCGGTCTGAGAACATTATAGTCATTGAACATCTGGGAAGTTAATTACAGATAATTGTTAGGCATATAGTGGGCACCTCTACACTCATATGCCGCGTACACACGACCGTCCTTTCCAACAACAAAACCGTGGATTTTTTTCCGACGGAATGTTGGTTCAAACTTGTGTTGCATACACGCGGTCACACAAATATTGTCGGAAATTCCGACCGTCAAGAAAGCGGTGACGTACAACACTACAACGAGCCGAGAACTTGCTCCCTTTTTCTTCGAGAAAACTCTTCAAGTTGGGTGTGTCCTCATTCATGTGGGACTATCCCCCCATTTTGGTTAATATCCATTTGACAAGACTCACTACCAACCTGCATCTGGAGAAAGACAAGCTTCAAATGCAGAGCCTTGATTTTGTTTAATTTCTTTGTCTTCCTTCCTGTTATATGGAAGACTTGCCATGCATTGGCTTCTGAAGACAAGAAGACCTAACTAAAATAATGGGGTGGACAACTACATGGCAAATTAAGTTTAATGTTGAAAATGTAAAGTAATGTATTTGAGTTCTAAAAATACGAATACGTTACTCGCTAGGGGGAGAACCTCTGGGGAAATCTAGGATGGAAAAGGACCTGGGGGTCCTAGCAGATGTCAGGCTCAGCAATGGCATGCAATGCCAAGCTGGTGCAAGCAAAGCCAACAGAATATTAGCATACATCAAAAAGAGGATTCACTTCAGAAATAAAACGATAATTCTCCCACTCTACAAGACTCTTGTCAGGCCGCATCTTGAGTATGCCGTCCAGTTCTGGGCACCAGTCCTCAAGAAGGATGTGCTGGAACTGGAAAGAGTTCAGAGAAGAGCAACAAAGCTAATAAAGGAACTAGAGGATCTCAGCTATGGGGAAAGACTACAAGCATTAAACTTATTCTCTCTGGAGAGGAGACACTTGAGAGGGGATATGATAGCGATGTACAAATACCGTACTGGTGACCCTTGCATAGGGAAAAACTTTTCAGTGAAAGGGAGTTTAAAAAGACATGTGCCCATTCATTGAAATTGGAAGAAAGGCAGTTTAACCTTAAACTGCGTAGAGCACATATGTCAAACACAAGGCCCGCGGGCCAAATGCGGTCCTCCAACCCTTGTCATGTGGCCCTCACACCAGGTTTGGAGCTGCATTGTGCCGGAACTCCCGTCCACCACCTCTGGCACTCACCCTCTGCTCCAGCTCCACAATATCACTTGTAAACACAAAAGACTCCTGTGTTTACAAGGGCCAACTTTGGTCTCAGGAACTAACACATTTTTGCTAGCACTCATGACAGGGAATGGTGGGGACAGATCTCCAGATTCTGAGACGGAGAATGATCTCCCTGCAAGGTAAGGCAGAGTGGCCTACATAGGGGGTACTAAAGCCGGGTCAGGTAGGAGAGAGAGACATGAAGAAGCTTTGGGAGGGGGGGGGGTTGGGGTTCCACACTGTGCAAAGTGCACCCCAAACCCTGCACTCTGTACACAGCACACCCCTAAACTCTGCACTCTGTATATAATGCACTCCTGAACCCTGCGCTCTGTACATAGTGTACCCCTAAACCATGCACTCTGTGCAAAGCACACTCCTGAACTCTGCACTCTATATGTAGCACACCACGGATACAACCAGCACTTTGAGGGCAACCATACTGCTAATGCGACCCACAATGAAATTGAGTTTGACACCCCTGGAGAGAGTTTTTTTTACCTTCAGAGCAATAAGGATGTGGAATTCTCTGCTACAAGCAGTGGATCAGCAGGGAGCATCGATAGTTAAAAAAACTATTAGATGTGCATCTTAACGATCTGAAACATACAGGGATATACAATTCACTATTGACATAAACACATGCACACTGGGAGATACCTTGCTGATGCAGTTATAACCACCTTGTGTCTTGCTGTGCTCAGTCTTGCCATGGTGTATAACCTTTGACATGAAACTGTCCTCCACAACCTCATCTTAGTAGCAGAGTTTGGCTGTTCCCCACCCAGTTTTGGGCCTCCTACACAGTTTCTGTTTCATTTATTGACGGTGTCTCAACCTACATATGAAATTGATGATAATTAGCACCTGCTTGGTATAATTGGTTAATCATACACCTGACTCTAAAGCCCTGTACACACGGCCGGGAATCTCGTCAGGAAAAAAACGTTGGTTTTCCTGACGAGATTCCTGGCAAGCTTTCTTGCTCGCCGAGTGTACACACATGCCATTCAAAAGAACGGCGGTTCTTTTGAATGGCCTGTGTGTACTTGCCATTCAAAAGAACGGCGGTTCTTTTGAATGGCCTGTGTGTACACTCGGCGAGCAAGAAAGCTTGCCAGGAATCTCGTCAGGAAAACCAACGTTTTTTTCCTGACGAGATTCCCGGCCGTGTGTACAGGGCTTTAGAGTCAGGTGTATGATTAACCAATTATACCAAGCAGGTGCTAATTATCATCAATTTCATATGTAGGTTGAGACACCGTCAATAAATGAAACAGAAACTGTGTAGGAGGCCCAAAACTGGGTGGGGAACAGCCAAACTCTGCTACTAAGATGAGGTTGTGGAGGACAGTTTCATGTCAAAGGTTATACACCATGGC
Source organism: Rana temporaria (assembly GCF_905171775.1). Taxonomy (NCBI): domain Eukaryota; kingdom Metazoa; phylum Chordata; class Amphibia; order Anura; family Ranidae; genus Rana; species Rana temporaria. The sequence continues at coordinate 136,565,293 of NC_053500.1, read as the reverse complement.
AAGACTGAGCACAGCAAGACACAAGGTGGTTATAACTGCATCAGCAAGGTATCTCCCAGTGTGCATGTGTTTATGTCAATAGTGAATTGTATATCCCTGTATGTTTCAGATCGTTAAGATGCACATCTAATAGTTTTTTTAACTATCGATGCTCCCTGCTGATCCACTGCTTGTAGCAGAGAATTCCACATCCTTATTGCTCTGAAGGTAAAAAAAACTCTCTCCAGGGGTGTCAAACTCAATTTCATTGTGGGTCGCATTAGCAGTATGGTTGCCCTCAAAGTGCTGGTTGTATCCGTGGTGTGCTACATATAGAGTGCAGAGTTCAGGAGTGTGCTTTGCACAGAGTGCATGGTTTAGGGGTACACTATGTACAGAGCGCAGGGTTCAGGAGTGCATTATATACAGAGTGCAGAGTTTAGGGGTGTGCTGTGTACAGAGTGCAGGGTTTGGGGTGCACTTTGCACAGTGTGGAACCCCAACCCCCCCCCCCCCCTCCCAAGCTTCTTCATGTCTCTCTCTCCTACCTGACCCGGCTTTAGTACCCCCTATGTAGGCCACTCTGCCTTACCTTGCAGGGAGATCATTCTCCGTCTCAGAATCTGGAGATCTGTCCCCCACCATTCCCTGTCATGAGTGCTAGCAAAAATGTGTTAGTTCCTGTGACCAAAGTTGGCCCTTGTAAACACAGGAGTCTTTTGTGTTTACAAGTGATATTGTGGAGCTGGAGCAGAGGGTGAGTGCCAGAGGTGGTGGACGGGAGTTCCGGCACAATGCAGCTCCAAACCTGGTGTGAGGTATGGATTTTAGGGGAACCCCCTACACCAAAAAATCGGCGTGAGGGTCTCCTCCAAAGTCCATACCAGACCCTTATCCGAGCATGCAGCCCGGCCGGTCAGGAAAGGGGGTGGGGACGATCGAGCGCCCCCCCCTCCTAAAACATACCAGGCCGAATGCCCTCAACATGGGGGGGTGGGTGCTTTGAGGCAGGGGGGCGCCCTGTGCCCCCACCCAAAGCACCTTGTTCCCATGTTGATGAGGACAAGGGCCTCTTCCCGACAATCCTGAACGTTGATTGTCGGGGGCCTGCGGGCGGGGGGCTTATCAGAATCTGGGAGACCCCTTTAATAAGTGTCAAAAATAAAACACACTACACAGGTTTTTAAAGTAATTTATTAAAGGGGGCTCCCAGATTCCGATAAGCTCTCTGTCCGCAGACCACGACAACCAACGGCCAGGGTTGTCGAGAAGAGGCCCTTGTCCTCATCAACATGGGGACAAGGTGCTTTGGGGTGAGGGCATGCGCCTGGTACGGTTCAGGAGGGGGGGGGGCACTCGCTCGTCCCCACCCCCTTTCCTGACCGGCTGGGCTGCGTGCTCGGATAAGGATCTGGTATGGCCTTTGGAGGGGGCCCCCACGCCATTTTTTTCGGCACAGGGGGTTTCCCTTAATACCATACCTGGTATGCTCTTAGAGGGGGAACCCATGCCATTTGTTTTTTTTTATTCGGCGTGGAGTTCTTCCTAAAGATTCATACCAGATACAGTGCCTGGTTTTGTCGGGGATCGAAGTCAGATCCCTGTTCATTGAAGTCGGACGCATGTCGGACTTCAAGTTGCAGGGCAAAGTCGGATCCAAAGTAGTACGAGTGTCGTGTCGTACCAGTGTGAACCCGGCCTTGTGCAAGTGTTGTTGGTTTGAAGTAAAAGGGTAGTCACACCAAATATTGATTTGATAACATAATAATAATTAGATAGATAGATAGATAGATAGATAGATAGATAGATAGATAGATAGATAGATAGATAGAGAGATAGATAGAGAGATAGAGAGATAATAGGATAAAAATCAATTCTCAGGATAACAATAATAATATTAATGATATTAATAATTAGATAGATCTCCATCTAATGATATACAGATATAACATCCAAATTCTTAATATCCTTTACTAGCTCCTCCAGAATTTGCGTTTAATGCGCTTTAAAGGGTTTCTGAGAATCTATTTTAATAGGCGTAATAAACACGATCCTCCATCTGACAAATTTAGATTGTCAGCGCTATACTGTATTAGCGGCAGTTATCAGAACTCTTGAAATAAACGATCGTCGTCATTCCATGGATATCGTTTTACCATTCTGGGACTCACGCCCGGAGTGCCTTATCATCGATAATATATTACACATCTGCTAGTACTAAGGATAATACTTAAGATCCAGATACGCTATCCAGGCTTCAGAAATTTCTCTTTGGGTCCAATAAACCCGTGGGCACAGAGTGGGAAACTGGGACAGGAAAATTGTGTGCGAAATTGTAAAAAAAAAAAGTTCTGTGCCACCAACTACGTGATGCATTAATGCACTTATTTTATGCACCCAAAATATATGCACTTTTTTCAGTTAACCCCGGCACTTCTCACTTACATATAAAAATCTGTAATATTTGCTGGAAAAATTACTTAGAACCCCCAAACATTATGGGGCAGATCCTCAAAGAAATTACGCCAGCGTATCTGTTGATACACCGCGTAATTTCAAATTTTGCGCGTCGTATCTTTGTTTTGGTATCCACCAGACAAGATACGACGGCACCTGGGTTAGATCCGACAGGCGTACGTACGCCTTAGTACGCCGTCGGATCTCAGATGCAATTTTCCGGCGGCCGCTGGGTGGCGTTTCCGTCGTATTCCGCGTCGAGTATGAAAATTTGCAATTTCCGACGATCCATGAACGTACGCGCGGCCGTCGCATTCTTTTACGTCGTTTCCGTTCGGCTTTTTCCGGCGTATAGTTAAAGCTGCTATCTGGTGGCGTACTCAATGTTAAGTATGGCCGTCGTTCCCGCGTATAATTTGAAAATGTTACTTTGTTTGCGTAAGTCGTCCGAGAATGGGGCTGGACGCCATTTTTTTGTTCACGTTGAAAACAATGACTTCCTTGCGACGTCATTTGGAGCAATGCACCCTGGGAGTTTTGACGGACGGGGCATGCGCAGTTCGTTCGGCGCGGGGACGCGCTTCATTTAAATGAAACACGGCCCCTACTCGCCGCATTTGAATTCCGCGCTCTTACGCCGCGAGAGATACACTACGCCGCCGTAACTTACGGCACAAATTCTTTCAGGGTTCAAAGAATAGCAAAGTAAGTTAGAGCGGCGTAGAGTATCTCATATACGCTGCGCCCACACAGATGTATGTGGATCTGCCCCCATATATATGTATATTTTTTTTTTTTTAAAGCAGAGGCCCAAGAGAATAAAATGTTTGGTATTGCAATTTTTTTCACATGGTATTTGCGCAGCTGTGTTTCAAACACAATTTTTTGGGACAAAATACACTTTTATGGATTTTAACCACTTAAGGACCCCCTACCGATGCTATATACGTCAGCAGAATGGCACGGCTGGGCACAATCACGTACCTGTACGTGTCTATTTAAGGCCCAGCCGCCACCGGCACGCTCACGACCCGGTCCGAAGCTCCGTGGCCGCGCCCGCGGGACCCGCGGACCTGATCGCTGCCGGTGTCCCGCGATCAGGTCACAGGAGCTGAAGAACGGGGAGAGGTGTGTGTAAACACACCTTCCCCGTTCTTCATTGTGGCAGTGGCAGTGATCGCCTGTTCCCTGATATAGGGAAAGAAGATCAGTGACGTCACACGTCCAGCCCCGCCCCCCTACACTTAGAAACACATATGAGGTCACACGTAACCCCTACAGCGCCCCCTAGTGGTTAACTCCTAAACTGCAATTGTAATTTTCACAGTAATCACTGCATTTTTATAGCACTTTTTGCTGTGAAAATGACAATGGTCCCAAAAATGTGTAAAAATTGTCCGAAGTGTCCGCCATAATGTCACAGTCACGAAAAAAAACGCTTATTGCCACCATTAGTAGTAAAAAAAAAATTATTATAAAAATGCAATAAAACTATCCCCCTATTTTGCGCAAACCAATCGATAAACGCTTATTGCGATTGTTTTTTTACCAAAAATAGGTAGAAGAATACGTATCGGACTAAACTGAGGAAAACGTTTTTTTTAATATATTTTTGGGGATATTTATTATAGCAAAAAGTAAAAAATATTGAATTTTTTTCAAAATTATCACTCTATTTTTGTTTATAGCGCAAAAATAAAAACCACAGAGGTGATCAAATACCACAAAAGAAAGCTTTATTTGTGGGGGGGAAAAAGGACATCAATTTTGTTTGGGAGCACGTCGCACGATCGTGAAATTGTCAGTTAAAGCGACACAGTGCCGAATCGCAAAAAGGGGCAAGGTCCTTAACCTGCATAATAGTCAGGGCTTAAGTGGTTAATGCACAAAAACACAATGTAATACCCAACTGTTTAGTAAAATATAAAATACTGTTATTTAAAGTAAATATTGTGTCATAAGAGAAAAACTTGCACGCTACTATGTTCTAATTTTTAAGTAAATATAAACCATCAGCCTCCAGCGAATATAGTGAAAATAAACTCATAAAAATAAAAATATATGGTAATGTATAGTGTGACCCATGAATTAGCTGCAAGTAGTGTACTCAAAAGACACTGCGTAATAAATGTAAAAGAAAAGATGGGAATAATGCGCTTATTCAATAATGTGCATAAAGTAATATACTCAAAAAAAAAAAATATGATGAGTATCCAAACATACAAATAAATGTGAATAAAGTCCAACAAAAGCCCAATGGTAGGAGTTCGTTCATATAAAGGCAAAAATCTCATAGAGATAACTTGATAGAAGAAAAAAAACAGATAAAACATCTATCCAAACATCGACTGTTACATTTATAATTGTCCGCTCACCTTCAACAATTTTCCAAGGGTCAAACAGGTCATCAGATAGTCAGTAAGGAATCCTGCTGATGGATCTGTAAAGGCATCCAGGTTCCAGGCGAAGACGAAGAACTGCGTTCCAAACTTGGCATCAAAACATCTTGGGTAATTCCACATATAGAGGAAAACAGCTCACTCAAAGGAATGGCCCTTCTTGTATAAATGGCGCTCAAAGGAAACAAAGAACAGCCCATAGTGCAATATTGCCAAATGAAAAGTAAATTTATTTAGTTAAAAACTGCTTACATCAAGTAAGGATAAAAAACCTCAGTAAAAAGCAATGGGAGTAGTGACACACAGGCCTCCTCACCGTACTTCTGTTAAAACACCACCGGAACTGACGTCACAAGGCTCCACCCGACGCGCGTGTGTCACTGGTCACGTGACTCCCTCAGGGATGAACAGTGACGCAACGGAGCCTTGTGACGTCAGTTCAGATTCTTCTTTTGTTATTATAATTGGGATGGGAAGTCAGGTGAGCTCTGCACACCATAGCTGGGATGGGAAGTCAGGTGAGCTCTGCACACCATAGCTGGGATGGGAAGTCAGGTAAGCGCTGTACACCATAGCTGGGCTGGGAAGTCAGGTGAGCTTTGTACACTATAGCTGGGATGGGAAGTCAGGCGAGCTCTGCACACCATAGCTGGGATGGGAAGTCAAGGTGAGCTCTGCACACCATAACTGGGAAGGGAAGTCAGGTGAGCGCTGCACACCATAGCTGGGATGGGAAGTCAGGTGAGCTCTGCACACCATAGCTGGTATGGGAAGTTAGGTGAGCTCTGCACACCATAGCTGGGATGGGAAGTCAGGTGAGCTCTGCACACCATAACTGGGATGGGAAGTCAGGTGAGCGCTGCACACCATAGCTGGGATGGGAAGTCAGGTGAGCTCTGCACACCATAGCTGGTATGGGAAGTTAGGTGAGCTCTGCACACCATAGCTGGGATGGGAAGTCAGGTGAGCTTGCACACCATAGCTGGGATGGGAAGTCAGGCGAGCTCTGCACACCATAGCTGGGATGAGAAGTCAGGTGAGCTCTGCACACCATAACTGGGATGGGAAGTCAGGTTGAGCGCTGCACACATAGCTGGGATGGGAAGTCAGGTGAGCTCGCACACCATAGCTGGATGGGAAGTCAGGTGAGCTTTTGTACACCATAGCTGGGATGGGAAGTCAGGTGAGCTCTGCACACCATAGCTGGGATGGGAAGTCAGATGAGCTCTGCACACCATAGCTGGGATGGGAAGTCAAGTGAGCTCTGCACATCATAACTGGGATGGGAAGTCAGATGAGCTCTGCACACCATAGCTGGGATGGGAAGTCAGGTGAGCTCTGCACACCATAGCTGGGATGGGAAGTCAGGTGAGCTGTGTACACCATAGCTGGGATGAGTCCCATAGTCAGCACAGCATTGTTCCAATAGCTTGGTTGGAAAGTCAGGTGAACTCTGCTGCCATCTAGAGGACAGTGGCATTTATTGCACATTTTGAATGATACAAAAAATAGTCGATGAAATTCAAAGTAAAATAAAATGCATGCCAGATTTCTGGAGCAGGAAAGTTCAATCCTTTGAATGTCTTGTGCTGGCAGCTCAGGTAACATTTGCCAGTACTCTGCCCAGAACAAACGGGAGAGTTTTGATTGCGGCATAATAGGATTGACATCTCTACTGACTTATTGCGCCAGAATGTTTTCACCCTTTAATACATCTCAGTGCTGCTGATCTCTTGCAGCACTTCCTTCCTACACACTCTCCAGGAACAGCTGCGTCACATTTATCAGGACGGGTTTATTATTTGTACTACGGCCATGACACATGTATAACCCCCCTTCAGCTGCTGTGTTAGATTAAAACAGTGGTTCTGTCAAGATCTCCAACCCATCAGAAACTCCACCCGCTTGATCCTTATAGTAGGATTGCCACTTGTGAAAATGAAAAAGAAAGCACTCACATAGCCTCATCTGTAAATAGTTGTGGAAATACAGAAAAAGGGGGACGCCAAGTCAGACTTTAAAGGGGTTGTAAAGGTTAAAACATTTTTTCCTAATAGCTTCCTTTACCTTAGGGGGAGATGTGTGGACATTACGGGGAGATGTGTGGACATTACGGGGGAGATGTGTGGGACATTACTGGGGGAGATGTGTGGACATTACGGGGGAGATGTGTGGACATACTGGGGGAGATGTGTGGACATTACGGGGAGATGTGTGGACATTACTGGGAGATGTGTGGACATTACTGGGGAGATGTGCGGACATTACTGGGGGAGATGTGTGGACATTACTGGGGGAGATGTGTGGACATTACTGGGGGAGATGTGTGGACATTACTGGGGAAGATGTGTGGACATTACGGGGGAGATGTGTGGACATTACGGGGGAGATGTGTGGACATTACGGGGAGATGTGTGGACATTACTGGGGAGAGATGTGTGGAAATTATGGGGGAGATGTGTGGACATTCCTGGGGAGGATGTGCGGACATTATGGGGAGATGTGTGGACATTACTGGGGAGATGTGTGGGCATTACTGGGGAGATGTGTGGGCATTACTGGGGGAGATGTGTGGACATTACGGGGGGAGATGTGCGGACATTACGGGGGAGATGTGTGGACATTACGGGGAGATGTGTGGACATTACGGGGGGAGATGTGTGGACATTACTGGGGGAGATGTGTGGACATTACGGGGGAGATGTGTGGATATTACTGGGGAGATGTGTGGACATTACTGGGGAGATGTGTGGACATTACTGGGAGATGTGCGGACATTACTGGGGGAGATGTGTGGACATTACGGGGGAGATGTGCAGACATTACTGGGGGAGATGTGCGGACATTACTGGGGGAGATGTGTGGACATTACTGGGGGAGATGTGTGGACATTACGGGGGAGATGTGTGGACATTACTGGGGAGATGTGTGGACATTACTGGGGGAGATGTGGACATTATGGGGAGATGTTTGGACATTACGGGGGAGATGTGTGGACATTACGGGGGAGATGTGTGGACATTACTGGGGAGATGTGTGGACATTACTGGGGGAGATGTGTGGACATTACTGGTGGAGATGTGTGGACATTACTGGGGGAGATGTATGGACATTATGGGGGGAGATGTGCGGACATTACTGGGGGAGATGTGTGGACATTACGGGGGGAGATGTGTGGACATTAGGGGGAGATGTGTGGACATTACTGGGGGAGATGTGTGGACATTACGGGGGGAGATGTGTGGACATTACGGGGGGAGATGTGTGGACATTACTGGGGGAGATGTGTGGACATTACTGGGGGAGATGTGTGGACATTACTGGGGGGAGATGTGTGGACATTACTGGGGGAGATGTGTGGACATTACTGGGGGAGATGTGTGGACATTACTGGGGGAGATGTGTGGACATTACAGGGGAGATGTGTGGACATTATGGGGGAGATGTGTGGACATTACTGGGGAGATGTGTGGACATTACTGGGGAGATGTGCGGACAATACGGGGGGAGATGTGTGGACATTACTGGGGGAGATGTACGGGACATTACGGGGGGAGATGTGCGGACATTACAGGGGAGATGTGTGGACATTACGGGGGGAGATGTGTGGACTTTACTGGGGGAGATGTGTGGACATTACTGGGGGAGATGTGTGGACATTACTGGGGAGATGTGTGGACATTACTGGGGAGATGTGTGGACATACGGGGGAGATGTGTGGACATTACGGGGGGAGATGTGTGGACATTACTGGGGAGATGTGTGGACATTACGGGGGGAGATGTGTGGACATTACTGGGGAGATGTGTGGACATTACGGGGGAGATGTGTGGACATTACTGGGGAGATGTACGGACATTACGGGGAGATATGTGGACATTACTGGGGGAGATGTACGGACATTACGGGGGAGATGTCGCGGACATTACAGGGGAGATGTGTGGACATTACTGGGGAGATGTGCGGACATTACGGGGGGAGATGTGCGGACATTACAGGGGAGATGTGTGGACATTACGGGGGAGATGTTGTGGACATTACTGGGAGATGTGTGGACATTACGGGGGAGATGTGTGGACATTACGGGGGGTGATGTGTGGACATTACTGGGAGATGTGTGTACATTACTGGGGGAGATGTGGACATTACTGGGGGAGATGTGTGGACATTACTGGGAGAGATGTGTGGACATTACTGGGGAGATGTGTGGACATTACTGGGGGAGATGTGCGGACATTACTGGGGGAGATGTGCGGACATTACTGGGGAGATGTGCGGACATTACTGGGGGAGATGTGTGGACATTACGGGGGAGATGTGTGGACATTACTGGGGGAGATGTGTGGACATTACTGGGGGAGATGTGCGGACATTACTGGGGGAGATGTGTGGACATTAGGGGGAGATGTGTGGACATACTGGGGAGATGTGTGGACATTACGGGGGAGATGTGTGGACATTACTGGGGAGATGTGTGGACATTACTGGGGGAGATGTACGGACATTACTGGGGGAGATGTACGGACATTACGTGGGAGATGTGTGGACATTACGGGGGGAGATGTGTGGACATTACTGGGGGAGATGTGGACATTACGGGGGGAGATGTGTGAACATTACGGGGGGGAGATGTGTGGACATTACGGATTGTGGACATTACGGGGGGAGATGTGTGGACATTACGGGGTGAGATGTGTGGACATTATTGGGGGAGATGTGTGGACATTACGGAGGGAGATGTGTGGACATTACTGGGGGAGATGTGTGGACATTACTGGGGGAGATGTGTGGACATTACTGGGGGAGATGTGTGGACATTACTGGGGGATGTGTGGACATTACAGGGGAGATGTGTGGACATTTACTGGGGGAGATGTGTGGACATTACTGGGGAGATGTGTGGACATTACTGGGGGAGATGTGCGGACATTACGGGGGGAGATGTGTGGACATTACTGGGGGAGATGTGCGGACATTACGGGGGGAGATGTGCGGACATTACAGGGAGATGTGTGGACATTACGGGGGGAGCTGTGTGGACTTTACTGGGGGAGATGTGTGGACATTACTGGGGGAGATGTGTGGACATTACTGGGGAGATGTGTGGACATTACTGGGGGAGATGTGTGGACATTACGGGGGAGATGTGTGGACATTACGGGGGGAGATGTGTGGACATTACTGGGGAGATGTGTGGACATTACGGGGGGAGATGTGTGGACATTACTGGGGAGATGTGTGGACATTACGGGGAGATGTGTGGACATTACTGGGGGAGATGTACGGACATTACGGGGGAGATATGTGGACATTACTGGGGGAGATGTACGGACATTACGGGGGGAGATGTGCGGACATTACAGGGGAGATGTGTGGACATTACTGGGGGAGATGTGCGGACATTACGGGGGGAGATGTGCGGACATTACAGGGGAGATGTGTGGACATTACGGGGGGAGATGTGTGGACATTACTGGGGAGATGTGTGGACATTACGGGGGAGATGTGTGGACATTACGGGGGAGATGTAGTGGACATTACTGGGGAGATGTGTGTACATTACTGGGGGAGGTGTGGACATTACTGGGGGAGATGTGTGGACATTACTGGGAGAGATGTGTGGACATTACGGGGGAGATGTGTGGACATTACTGGGGGAGATGTACGGACATTACGGGGGAGATAAGTGGACATTACTGGGGGAGATGTACGGACATTACGGGGGGAGATGTGCGGACATTACAGGGGAGATGTGTGGACATTACTGGGGGAGATGTACGGACATTACGGGGGGAGATGTGCGGACATTACAGGGGAGATGTGTGGACATTACGGGGGGAGATGTGTGGACATTACTGGGGAGATGTGTGGACATTACGGGGGAGATGTGTGGACATTACGGGGGGAGATGTGTGGACATTACTGGGGAGATGTGTGTACATTACTGGGGGAGATGTGGACATTACTGGGGGAGATGTGTGGACATTACTGGGAGAGATGTGTGGACATTACTGGGGAGATGTGTGGACATTACTGGGGGAGATGTGCGGACATTACTGGGGAGATGTGGACATTACTGGGGGAGATGTGCGGACATTACTGGGGGAGATGTGTGGACATTACGGGGGAGATGTGTGGACATTACTGGGGGAGATGTGTGGACATTACTGGGGGAGATGTGCGGACATTACTGGGGGAGATGTGTGGACATTATGGGGGAGATGTGTGGACATTACTGGGGGAGATGTGTGGACATTACGGGGGAGATGTGTGGACATTACTGGGGGAGATGTGTGGACATTACTGGGGGAGATGTACGGACATTACTGGGGGAGATGTACGGACATTACGTGGGAGATGTGTGGACATTACGGGGGAGATGTGTGGACATTACTGGGGGAGATGTGGACATTACGGGGGGAGATGTGTGAACATTACGGGGGGAGATGTGTGGACATTACGGGGGGAGATGTGTGGACATTACGGGGGGAGATGTGTGGACATTACGGGGTGAGATGTGTGGACATTATTGGGGGAGATGTGTGGACATTACGGGGGGAGATGTGTGGACATTACTGGGGGAGATGTGTGGACATTACGGGGGAGATGTGGACATTACGGGGGGAGATGTGTGTACATACTGGGGAGATGTGGACATTACGGGGGAGATGTGTGGACATTACTGGGGGAGATGTGGACATTACGGGGGAGATGTGTGGACATTATGGGGGAGATGTAGTGGACATTACTGGGGGAGATTTGCGGAATTACTGGGGGAGATGTGCGGACATTACTGGGGGAGATGTGCGGACATTACGGGGGAGATGTGTGACATTACTGGGGGCGATGTGTGGACAGTAGCGGGAGATGTGTGGACATTCGGTTATAATTAATGAAATTAGTCGATTAATCGATAAAAAAAAATTTTTATTAATCGAACACGAAAATTTTAATCAGCAACAGCCCTAAAATAAAGTATTCTTCTCCTGGTAGTTCTGAGAATTGTAATGTGTTCTCTGTTCGTCTTTATTGAGACAGCGATGGAATTAAATGAAAACATTTCTGAAGTGGTTGTGGAATGAAAATGATTACAGGGGAAATATTCCAGAGACGAGCGGAACGCCTGCCAAGTCCTGAGCTGGGTGATAGGGGGGGGGGGGTGTGATGGGGGGCTTCGAAGGGGAAAATGTTGCCCTGCTTGAACCTGAGATGATGCAGATAGAAAAATGATTCGTCCATATGGCCCCCTGCAGCTAATCATATCCTTTGGGGGGCCCAACGGCGGGATAATAGCACCATCTGCAATTCTCCGGCCCGAGGGGCCGATATAAGTGACCTAATATAGAATTCTATATCCTGCTGGTTGGAGGAGGAGGAGGAGGGGGGGGCATATATAAGAGGTCTGGAGAGGATAGGAGAGGTTCTCTGCTACCCCGAGGGTAGGTGAGTGGCAGAAAAAAATTGTATCTTGGGAGTTGCATGAGCAGTGTGTCTATGGAGGGATAATTACTTCATTGTATTTTATTTTTGTGTATTTATTACTTTAAAAGTATCAATTTTAGGGACGAGTGATTTGGACAAAATTAAGGTGTTTTTGGAAGTTTTGAAGGGTACTGAGGGTTACAAAAGCACCTTTCACCTACCCTGGATCTTCTTGTACCAGAAAAATAGCCCTCACATTTTAATTACCACAGTGCCAATAATTAGCGCTTATATACTGTATCTTCATTATTTTCATTCATTATTATTATTAACATATATATATAAATATATTCCAATATCGTATATTTTTTATTATACAATATTATATATAATATCTACTTTCATATATTTAGCGCCAACAATTTAGGCAGCACCCTAATATATTGTAGCTATAGCCTATGTATAATATATATATATTACTGTAAAATATTATATTATTATTCAGTGTCATTCAGTGTCATTATTATTATTTTTCATTTATTTATAAGGCACCTTACATACCTACTTTGCTTTAATATATTTATTTATTATGATTATTATTAATATAATATTATACATTATTACATTTATAAGATTATATTTCTATAGAGCCAACAATTTATGCAGCACCTATCATATTGTAGCTATAGCATATGTATAATATATGTATACTGTATGTATAAATAAATAAACAAATAAATAAATATTTATATATATATATATATATATATATATATATATATATATATATATATATATATATATATATATATATATATATATTATATATATATATATATATATAGAGTTAATATATTATATTATTATTCAGTGTCATTATTATTATTTTTTATTTATTTACAAGGCACCCTACATACTTACTTTACATTCATCATATTTATTTATTATGATTATTATTAATATATTATTATATTATTATACATTATTACATTTATAAGATTATATTTCTATAGAGCCAACAATGTATGCAGCACCTCATATATTGTAGCAATAGCATATGTATAATATATATATACTGTAAAATGTTATATTATTATTCAGTGTCATTCAGTGTCATTATTATTATTTTTAATTTATTTATAAGGAACCTTACATACTTACTTTACATTTATCATATTTATTTATTATGATTATTATTGATATATTATTATTATATTATTATACATTATTACATTTATAAGATTATATTTCTATAGAGCCAACAATTTATGCAGCACCTATCATATTGTAGCTATAGCATATGTATAATATTTATATACTGTATGTATAAACAAATAAATAAATATTTATATATAGAGTTAAAATATTATATTATTATCAGTGTCATTATTATTATTTTTCATTTATTTATAAGGCACCTTTCATACTGACTTTACATTCATCATATTTATTTTTATGATTATTAATATTATATTATTATACATTATTACATTTATAAGATTTTATTTCTATAGAGCCAACAATTAAAGCAGCCCTTACATACTGTACATTTACTAATTGTAATTTATTATTATTATTTTATTATTCATATTTATCACACCATGAATGTACAGTTTGTAGGGCGCTTATAAATTGTAGGCTCTATAGAAATAAAATCTGATAAATGTACTCGTATAATAATTAGGGCTGTTACTGATTAACATTTTCGTGTTCACTTAAGCAATTTTTTTTTTTCATCGATTAATCGTCTATTTTGATTAATTATAACGCACATACATTTTTCGGATCACCACCCATATATAGTCCCCACTGTAATATCCACAGACATCTCCCCCACTGTAATATCCACAGACATTCCCCCCACTGTAATCTCCACAGACATCTCCCCCCACTGTAATATCCACAGACATCTCCCCCACTGTAATATACCCACAGACATCTCCCCCCCTGTAATATCCACAGACATCTCCCCCCACTGTAATATCCACAGACATCTCCCCCACTGTAATACCCACAGACATCTCCCCACTGTAATATCACAGACATCTCCCCCACTGTAATATCCACAGACATCTCCCCCACTGTAATACCACAGACATCTCCCCCCCCCACTGTAATATCCACAGACATCTCCCCCCACTGTAATACCCACAGGACATCTCCCCCACTGTAATACCCACAGACATCTCACCGCACTGTAATATCCACAGACATCTCCCCCACTGTAATATCCACAGACATCACCCCCCCTCTGTAAATATCCACAGACATCTCCCCCACTGTAATATCCACAGACATCTCCCCCCCCCACTGTAATATCCACAGACATCTCCCCCACTGTAATATCCACAGACATCTCCCCCACTGTAATATGGTTCCACTAGACATCTCCCCCCCACTGTAATATCCACAAGATCCTTCTCCCCCACTGTAATATCCTACAGACATCTCCCCCACTGTATATCCACAGACATCTCCCCCACTGTAATATCTACAGACATCTCCCCCCACTGTAATATCCACAGACATCTCCCCCCACTGTAATATCCACAGACATCCCCCCCCCCACTGTAATATCTACAGACATCTCCCCCACTGTAATATCCTCAGACATCTCCCCCCCCACTGTAATATCCACAGACATCTCCCCACTGTAATATCTACAGACATCTCCCCCACTGTAATATCCACAGACATCTCCCCCACTGTAATATCCACAGACATCTCTCAAATGTAATATCCACAGACATCTCCCCCACTGTAATATCCACAGACATCTCCCCCCCACTGTAATACCCACAGACATCTCCCCACTGTAATATCTACAGACATCTCCCCCACTGTAATATCCACAGACATCTCCCCCACTGTAATATCCACAGACATCTCTCAAATGTAATATCTACAGACATCTCCCCCACTGTAATATCCACAGACATCTCCCCCCCACTGTAATATCCACAGACATCTCCCCCACTGTAATATCCACAGACATCTCCCGCACTGTAATATCCACAGACATCTCCCCCACTGTAATATCCACAGACATCTCCCCCACTGTAATATCCACAGACATCTCCCCCACTGTAATATCCACAGACATCTCCCCCCCCACTGTAATATCCACAGACATCTCCCCCACTGTAATATCCACAGACATCTCCCCCACTGTAATATGGTCCACAGACATCTCCCCCCCACTGTAATATCCACAGACATCTCCCCCACTGTAATATCCACAGACATCTCCCCCACTGTAATATCCACAGACATCTCCCCCACTGTAATATCTACAGACATCTCCCCCCACAGTAATATCCACAGACATCTCCCCCCACTGTAATATCCACAGACATCCCCCCCCCACTGTAATATCTACAGACATCTCCCCCACTGTAATATCCACAGACATCTCCCCCCCACTGTATATCCACAGACATCTCCCCACTGTAATATCTACAGACATCTCCCCCACTGTAATATCCACAGACATCTTCCCCCACTGTAATATCCACAGAACATCTCTCAAATGTAATATCCACAGACATCTCCCCCCACTGTAATATCCACAGACATCTCCCCCCCCACTGTAATATCACAGACATCTCCCCACTGTAATATCTACAGACATCTCCCCCACTGTAATATCCACAGACATCTCCCCCACTGTAATATCCACAGACATCTCTCAAATGTAATATCTACAGACATCTCCCCCACTGTAATATCCACAGACATCTCCCCCCCACTGTAATATCCACAGACATCTCCCCCACTGTAATATCCACAGACATCTCCCCCACTGTAATATCCACAGACATCTCCCCCACTGTAATATCCACAGACATCTCCCCCACTGTAATATCCACAGACATCTCCCCCCTGTAATATCCACAGACATCTCCGTCCACTGTAATATCCACAGACATCTCCCCCACTGTAATATCCACAGAAATCTCCCCACTGTAATATCCACAGACATCTCCCCCACTGTAATATCCACAGACATCTCCCCCACTGTAATATCCACAGGGATATGGAAAATGATTATCGACATTGACACACATACAGTTGTATGCAAAAGTTTAGGCACCCCTGACAATTTCCATGATTGTCATTTATAAACATTTGGGTGTTTGGATCAGCAATGTCATTTTGATCCATCAATAACTGGAGGACACAGTAATATTTCAGTAGTGAAATGAGGTTTATATTGGATTAACAGAAAATGCGCAATATGCATCAAAACCAAATTAGACAGGTGCATAAATTTGGGCACCCCAACGGAAAAAATCAAATCAATATTAGTAGAGCAGAAATAACAGTCTCTAGACGCTTCCTATAGCCTGTAATGAGTGTCTGGATTCTGGATGAATGCATTTTGGACCATCCTCCTTACAAAACATCTCCAGTTCAGTTGGGTTTGATGGTTGCCGAGCATGGACAGCCCGCTTCAAATCACCCCACAGATGTTCAATGATATTAAGGTCTGGGGACTGGATGGCCATAACATTGTACTTGTTCCTCTACATCAGACATGTCCAAAGTCCCGGCTCGCGGGCCAATCGCGGCCCGCGTTCCGTTTTTGAACGGCCCGCTGAGTTATTTAGACATATATATCTCTTGTGCCCCCCGACGATCTCCCAGCGCCAGGGCCACGAAAAATGTATATGCTTTGGAACGGGACAGGGTGGAGGCGGGACGAATGCCGCCGGTGTCTTGTCGATCTGGTTCCCCTATCGAGATGGTTCCCTGCTTGACTGCGCAGGCGCAGACATAGCCCACGCGAAATCTCCAAACCTCGGGCGGCATCCAAGCTCATTGGAGGATGTTAAAAAAAGAGCCAGGAGGCCGAGCGAGCGCAGCCAGGAGGCCACTTAGAGCAAATTCCTCTTGCTACAGCTGCTCAGGTTCGGCGATTTCCGTCGGCTCAGATTGCGCCTGCGCAGTCAAGAGGGGAACCATATGGATAGGAGGAAACCATATCGTCAGATCACAGATCTCAGCTATTTACATATGAATGCTCCTGTTATTTACATATGAATGACGGTTATTTACATGCAAGTCATCTGTAAGTGAGTCATCTGTACACAACAATAGGGCAGAGCTGGGCAGCATTAGTAGCAGCAGTTCACACTGAGATATCAGGACACAGCACAGTTTAAACTGGGATAGTGGCAAGTATGAGGCAGACAGGGCCCAGGGCGGCTTCCCCTTTTGCCCTGCCTTAAAGACGGGCCCTGGACTAGTGGATTGTGCACCTTGATGACTCAATAAATGACTACCGTATTTATCGGAGTATACCGCTCACTTTTTGCCCTTAAAATCAGGGCAAAATCGTGGGTGCGCGATATACGCCGATACCCGCTTCCCGCACTGTGTTTGAACCACTCCGCCGACATATTACCGAGCGCAGTACACTTAGGTATAGTCGGGCAGGCTCGGCTCCGCTCGCGGTCACGTCCTATACATCCTTTACGCGAGAGGAGCCGAGCCACCCGAGTATACCCGAGTGTACTGCGCTCGGTATATGTCGGCAGAGTGGTTCAAACGCAGCGTGGGAATCGGGGATCGGCTGAAAAACACAGCGGGGAGGACACCAAGATGGCCGCCGGACCGGACAAGGCCGCAGATGGACGCGATGGACGCCGGGCAAGACACTGACGAGGGGCATCAAACTGAAGTATTCTTTTTTTTTTCAGGAATTTTCCTTCTAGGTTGGGGGTGCACGCTATACGCCGGGGTGCGTTATATGAAGATAAATACGGTAATTCCTGAATTGCTCTCTTCAGTACAAAGTGGAACATAAACTCTCATTACTGTTTTTTTTATTATTATTATTTTAACGTAAACCTTTCTTCAAAATAATCTTTTGTTGTAATGTATTGCAGTCTTTTCCTTCAGTAACATAGAATCTATGGCTATGGTCACCTCCAACCATCACACCTACAGTATCTCACAAAAGTAAGTACACCCTCACATTTTTTGTAATATTTTCTTCTATCTTTTCATGCGACAACACTGAAGAAATGACACTTTGCTACAATGTTGTGTAGTCAGTGTACAGCTTGTCTAACAGTGTACATTTTCTGTCCCCTCAAAATAACTCAACACACAGCCATTAATGTCTAAACCGCTGGCAACAAAAGTGAAACCCTATTGAGGCATCTGTGGGACATCCTCAAACGGAAGGTGGAGGAGCGCAAGGTCTCCAACATCCACCAGCTCTGTGATGTCATCATGGAGGAGGGGAAGAGGACTCCAGTAGTAACCTGTGAAGCTCTGGTGACCTCCATGCCCAAGAGGGTTAGGCAGTGCTGGAAAATAATGGCTGCCACACAAAATATTGACACTTTGGGCCCAATTAGGATATTTTCACTTAGGGGGTGTACTCACTTTCGTTGCCAGCGGTTTAGACATGAATGCGCTGTGTGTTGAGTTATTTTGAGGGGACAGCAAATTTACACTGTTATACAAGCTGTACACTCACTACACAATATTGTAGCAAAGTGTCATTTCTTCAGTGTTCTCACGTGAAAAGATAGAAGAAAATATTTACAAAAATGTGAGGGGTGTACTCACTTTTGTGAGACACTGTATATGTGTGTGTTTGTACGTATGGGTGTATGTGTGTATGGGTAGGTGTGTCTGTGTGTGTGTGTGTATAAGTGTTAATGTATATATATATATGTTGTGTGTGTATGGGTAGGAATGTTTGTGTGTGTATAAGTGTTAATTTGTATTTGTTAAATGTGTGTGTGTGTATATGGGGTGTATGCCATGTATGTGTATATGTATGTGTGTGTGTGTGTGTGTGTGTGTGTGTGTATATGGATGTCTGTGTGTGTGTGTATGGGTAGGTGTGTTTGTGTGTGTAGAAGTGTTAATTTGTATTTGTTAAATGTGTGTGTGTATATGGGTGTATGCTGTATGTGTATATGTATGTGTGTGTATATGGATGTCTGTATGTGTGTGTATGGGTAGGTGTGTTGTGTGTGTAGAAGTGTTTAATGTGTGTTATGTGTGTGTTTGTACATATGGTGTCTGTGTGTGTCAGTAGGAATGTTTGTGTGTGTATAAGTGTTAATTTGTATAAAAATGTGGGTGTGTGTATGCATGTATGTGTATATGTATGTGTGTGTGTGTACGTATGGATGTCTATGTGTGAATGTGCATGTGTGTGTATGGGTAGGTGTGTGTGTAGAAGTGTTAATGTTTGTATATGGGTGTGTTTGTACATATGGTGTCTGTGTGTGTTGGTAGGAGTGTTTTTGTGTGTATAAGTGATAATGTATGCTATATATATGGGTAGGAGTGTTTTGTGTGTGTATAAGTGTATATATGTGTGTATGGGTATATATGCATGTATGTGTGCATGTCAGTAACCATTATATCTCAGTCTTATTTTATTATCAGTCCAAAAAAAGGTGACTCACTTGATTACACACAACCACATCTTATTTCTTTAGCTGCTTGCCGCCCAGCGCACGCAGATATACGTCTGCAGAATGGCACGGGCAGGCAGAAGGACGTAAGCGTTGCATACCCGCGATCGTCTCACGGGGAGATAGAACGGGGAGATTCTAGTGTAAACACAACATCTCCCCGTTCTGCCTAGTGCACACTATCACTGATCGTATGTTCCCTGTCATCGGGAACAACGATCAGTGACGTGTCGCAGTAAGCCACGCCCCCCTACAGTAAGAATCACTCCCTAGGGAACACTGTGTACAAGTGGTTGAAAAGTTTTTTTTTTTACTTTTACCTACAGGTACTGTAAGCCTATAATAAGGCTTACCTGTAAGTAAAAAAAAAATATCTCCTAAACCTTTACGGTTTAGGAGATATTTCCCCTCGCAATGAGACGCTGAATGCAGCGGCGCATGCGCACAGGGGATTGTCGGCTTAAGGCCCGGCAGCCCGCCAGACCTTGCCAGAAAGAAGTCTCCCGTGTTCATGCACGGGAGTGGCGACATTGCGGGCTCCAGCCACTCACAGCGCTGGAGCCGCGATTCCCGGAAGACACACCGAGGCAACATGTCGGCTACCTTGACGTGGACCAGGTAAGTTACCAACGTCTTGTTCTAAGGTGAGTATTTTTATAATGAGCTAGTATGCTTATTATGCCTTTTCCCTTACAGGTGTAAAGAAAAAGAAAAGTCAGCGGGTTTACTACCGCTTTAACCCCTACAAGCGCCACCTAGTGGTTAACCCCTTCACTGCCAGTGACATTTATACAGTAATCAGTGCATTTTTATAGCACTGATCGCTGTAAAAATGGCAATGGTCCCAAAATAGCGTCAAAAGTGTCCGATGTGTCCGCCATAATGTTGCAGTCACGATAAAAATCGCTAATCACCGCCATTACTTGTAAAAAAAAAAATCATAAAAATGCTATAAAACTATCACCTATTTTGTAGACCCTATAACTTTTGCGCAAACAATCAATAAACGCTTATTGCGATTTTTCTTTTACCAAAAATATGTAGAAGAATACGTATCGGCCTAAACCGAGGGAAAAAAATGTTTATATATCTTTTTTGGGGATATTTATTATAGCAAAAAGTAAAATATATTGAATTTTTTTAAAAATTGTCGCTCTATTTTGTTTATAGTGTAAAAAATGAAAACCGCAGAGGTGATCAAATACCACCAAAGAAAGCTCTATTGTGGGGGGGGGAAAAAGAACATCAATTTTTGCTTGGGAGCCACGTCGCACGACCGCGCAATTGTCAGTTAAAGCGACTCAGTGCCGAATCGCAAAAAAAGTGGCCCGGTCATTTAGCAATAAAATGGCCTGGGGCTGAAGTGGTTAATAATTGCCAGAAAAAAATGAACGGAGACATTCAGATACTGATGATATTTTTATTTGCATCTAGAGCCTATAAAGTGGGTTTCATATTTACAAACACAGCTCATATTTTATGAACATCCTTTGTAAATATCTTCTTTTCGGTCCGTTTCTTTACTCTTCTGCCTTCTGCAGAGAAAAAAAATATATATGATTTAGATACAAAAATAATGCCAAAAACTTCTAGTCTTACAGTTCAGTGATTTATCATTTTGATTCTGGAGTTATATTGTAGGTGTATTTTGACACTGTATAAATTATGGTAAATAATCATCCTCTATATTACAAGGGTGTCAAACTAAATTTCATCACGGGCCGCATCAGCATTATGATTGCCCTCAAAAGGGCCGGTTGTATCTGTAAGATTAGATGTCCAGCGCATCCCTCCCATTACATTAGATGTCAAGAGTCCCCCCACCATCAGAAGTTGAGTCTAGACATGCAATTCGTTTAGTTCTAAATACATTTTTATTTTTATTTTGACAAATTCGCTAATTCCGAGATTTCAGAATTTCAAATTTTTTAAAATTTTAAAATTTCCAAAATTTTAAAATTTTTAAAATTTACAAATTTTTAAATTTACAAATTTTTAAATTTACAAATTTTTAAATTTACAAATTTTTAAATTTACAAATTTTCCAAATTTAGAATTTCCAAATTTTTCAGAATTTTGGAAATTCAGATTTTCGAATTTCGGAATTTCGAAAATTCAAGATTCAAAAAAAATTCGAAATGGCAACATTTGAAAATCTAAAATTCGAAAATTGAAAATGAGGAAATTCAATTTTGCCATTTTCGAATTTAGATTTTCAAATTTTAGAATTTCCAAATTCAGATTTTTAGAATTTCGAAAATTCTGAATTCATAAATTCGAAATTCGGAAATTCGGAAATTTGAAAATTTGAAATTTGGAATTCAAAATTCGGAAAATTTTTGAATTTCCCGAATTTCCGAAAAAGCAAAAAAACGAATGAAACGAAAGCGAAAAAAAAGAATTTTTTTTGGCAGTGCACATTTCTAGTTGAGTCCCCCACTCTCCCTTACATCACAGTGAACCCCCCGTTCCTTATACTGCTGCTGGGAAGAAGCTGGATGCATTGCTTGAAAGCAGAAAGTAAGGGTCTGGAGCAGGGGCGGATCCAGGGGGGGGGGGGCAATCGGGTC
Source organism: Rana temporaria (assembly GCF_905171775.1). Classification (NCBI taxonomy): domain Eukaryota; kingdom Metazoa; phylum Chordata; class Amphibia; order Anura; family Ranidae; genus Rana; species Rana temporaria. The sequence continues at coordinate 136,543,021 of NC_053500.1, read as the reverse complement.
AATTGCCCCCCTCAGAAACTAGTGAGTAGGCTGTGCTGATGCCGACCTCCCATCAGGACAGGGCAATGGCACCGAAACTGACAGGCTCTGTGAAGAGACACAGAGCCGCAGCTGCAGGGGAATTCCACCCCTCCTCTCTTCCTTGAGCCGAGCATTCACCTGCAAATGCCTGCTCCTATTGGCTAAATTCAGAGCCAATGGCTGGGATACTAGAAGCCAGAGCATTATGGGACATGTAGTCTAGATACCAGCAGGCCCAGGATGATTCACTGAGAGGACTGCAGCCCCCAGCGTGCTGAGCGGGAGGAGGGGAGAGAAAGAGAGAGAAGGAGGACCATGAGGCTGTCAGGTGGAAGGAGCCAGTAACTCTATTATTATCCTCCAGGTAAGAACTTACCTCCCCTCCATCTGGCTTCTCCCACCCTGTCCTCCCCTTCCATCTGGCTGCTCCCACCCTGTCCTCCCCCTCCATCTGGCTGCTCCCACCCTGTCCTCCCCTCCACCTGCTGCATCCACCATGTCCTCCCCTCCACCTGGCTGCATCGACCCTGTCCTCCCCCTCCACCTGGCTGCTCCCACTCTGTCCTCCCCTCCACCTGGATGCTCCCACTCTGTCCTCCCCTCCATCTGGCTTCATCCACCCTGTCCTCCCCTCCATCTGGCTGCTCCCACTCTGTCCTCCCCTCCATCTGGCTTCATCCACCCTGTCCTCCCCTCCACCTGGCTGCATCCACCCTGCCCTCCCCTCCATCTGGCTGCATCCACCCTGCCCTCCCCCCATCTGGCTGCATCCACCCTGTCCTGCTCTCCCCCTGGCTGCATTCACCCTGTCCTCCCCTCCACCTGGATGCTCCCACTCTGTCCCCCCTCCACCTGGCTTCTGCCACCCTGTCCTCCCCTCCACCTGGCTTCTGCCACCCTGTCCTCCCCTCCACCATACAAATTGCCCGCAAATATTTTGGCAGTGCCCCTTCCAAGATTAGACTCTGAATCCGCCCCTGGTCTGGAGGAGGACCAGAGAGTTCTGGAGCTCTCCTGCAGCTGCAGGAGAGGTGTGAGGGCCACATGCAATGAGCTGGAGGGTCGGATTCGGACCGCTGGCCTTGTTTGACACCTGTAAGACAACTCTACTTGCCTTGCCAATTTCCCGGCTCTTGACTCTCAGTTTGTTGACCTGGGACTCAGCAATGTCAGCGCGCTCTTCAGCCTCTTCCAGCTCATGCTGGGTCTTCCTGAACCTGGACATATGTGTATTGGCTTGTTCCTCCTACAAGGAAAGTGATGTGATGGGAGGAGAGATTAATTATTTCAAAGGAAACTATGGACTTTTAAAGTCTAGAAATAACACCCCATAAAATTCTACTTACAGATTCCTCAGCCTGTCTCTTGTAGGCTTTGACCTTCAGCTGCAGTTTGTCTACCAGGTCCTGAAGCCTGAACACATTCTTCTTGTCCTCCTCAGTCTGTAAAGTAGAGAATCGATATGAGATATACTGTAGAATGTAAAGATCAAATAGAATGTTTCATCTTTAAGAAACCCGGTACGCGGTATATACCTGGTAAGACAGTTCCTTGACTCTCCTCTCATACTTGCGTACACCCTTGATGGCATCAGAGCCTCGTTTTTGTTCAGCTTCAAGCTCATTTTCAAGTTCACGCACCTAAAAAAAAGAAAATGATATCACTGTGTTAAACATGTTAAATACATATTCATTATTAAATACTGTAAATATATAAAAGACTGCTCACCCTGCTCTCCAGTTTCTGCAATTGCTTCTTGCCACCTTTCATTGCCAGTTGCTCGGCCTCATCCAGGCGATGTTGAAGATCCTTCACAGTCTGTTCAAGGTTCTTCTTCATCCTCTCGAGGTGAGCGCTGGTGTCCTGCTCCTTCTTCAGCTCTTCAGCCATCATGGCTGCCTATAAAATAAAAGAGCAAGCGCATTTACAAAGATCTTCTACATATTGGATCGACCAAAATATCTTCCAAAACATAGTTTGGGAAATTTGAGTTGACATATTGTTTTGAAAATGCAAACGTTTGAACTGTAGGTATAGAATTGGGTTTATTGGATTGTACGATATTTTATTTATTATTTTTTATGGTTGAACTTGATGGACTTGTGTCTTTTTTCAACCTGACTAACTACGTAACAAGCTGCAAATGGTCACATGAGACATGTATTTTATTACCATACTGTTTATTAATTATGAGTGAATTGGGACTTACATCTGTGATTGCCTTCTTAGCTTTGTCATCTGCATTTCTGCATTCTTGGATAGCTTCATCCATTTCACTTTGGAACTGAGAAACATCAGCTTCAAGCTTCTTCTTAGTGTTGATCAGACTGGTGTTCTGTTGGATAAAGATACCCAAACGTTGTCATGTGTTCTTCTGTTATTGCTTTATTCAGATTTGTTATGAACGATCCCTCATCCTTACCTGTGTATGTAGAAGTTGGACACGTTCGGTGACATCGAGCAGCTCTTGCTCAGCCACTTTGCGACCACGCTCTGTCTGTTCCAGGGCAGACCTCATCTCTTCAACTTCTGCTTGCATGAGATTGTTTCTCCTCTCCACAATAGCCAGCTGTTCCTTAAGGTCATCATTTCCTCTAATAGCATCATCAAGATGCAGTTGGGCATCCTAAATTGAAGAAACACAGTGGTGCTGATCATGATATTTTTGTAAAGCCACGAAAAGGGTAAGCATTCACGAGGGTAATTATTTTATACCTTGAATTGTCCCTGGATGTTCCTGAGCTGTTTCTGGGCCTCAGCTGCCTGTCGGTTGGCATGGCTCAGTTGGATCTCCATCTCATTGAGATCTCCCTCCATCTTCTTCTTAATTCTCAGCGCATCATTCCTGCTTCTGACCTCAGAATCTAGGGAAGTCTGCATGGACTCCAGTGCCCTTGTGCTATTTCTCTTGATCTGTTCAATCTCTTCATCCTTTTCAGCCACCTTTCTGTCAACCTCAGACTTCACCTGGTTCAATTCAAGCTGTACACGAAGGATCTTGGCCTCTTCATGTTCCAGAGATCCCTAAAATGTTACAAATTTGTAAATATGGAGATCTATGAAGACTCAGTGGTTCATGTATAGTGGCCATAATGTGTTTTTTCTTCACTAAAATGCAATATGGACACGATATGGCACTCATGATGTAGGAAATACACATATTATAGCAAATTAGGAAATTTTTAGTTTTGATTGCTAGTACAGTAGGGTGACCAGACATCCCCAGTTTCTGGGGACAGTCTCCGGATTGAGGACACTGTCCCCGGACCAAATCTGTCCCCGGTGTTGTCCCGGATTGGATTTGAACAGGGGCTGGGGCAATTTAAAAATGCAGAATTACACCCCCCCGCGCGCGCGCTGCGCTGCTCCTACTTGCATAGGGGGTGTAATTTGTTTCCATTATATGTGCCCCTTTCTGATGATCATGTGCTGGTCGAAGCGGAGGGAATTTTTCTTCAGTTTCGGGTGCATGCCCATTCAGCTCCGCTCGCATGTTCTTTTGCCTTGTCTCAAGTCCCGGCTAGCCGCCTGCCTGCTTTTCTCCTTGCCTTCCCTGGCGGAGTGATCTTCCTCCACTCCCCACCCAATAGTAGGTGGGGCCCGGGGAGTAAGACTTGACAGGATGTGAGGCGGGTGGCAGCGGGTAGAGAGTCGCTGATTAGCCACCAGTACTAGTAAAAGAAAATATATATGTCCCCGATTTCATTTAAAAAATCTGGTCACCTTATAGTACAGCAAACATTTTATACATAGAGCCCAAAATGTTAAAGGGTTTTAAAGCATAACAGTGTCCGGTCTGCCTACCTCAGCTTCTTCCAGTGCTGATTGCAGGTCAGATTTTTCCTGCTCAACCTGTTTCTTGGCTTTCTCAATCTCATGGATGCTCTTTCCAGACTCGGCAACTTGCTCTGTCAGATCTGAGATCTCCTCTACAATCGTAAAAAAAATACCATATTTTGCCATTGTCAGATTAAAGACCTTCAAACCCCACTTTTGCGCAAACAAAAATATATATCAAAACAAATTCAGTGCTGGTGGCCAAAATGACAAAGAAAGTCGCTTTATATAATAATTACGTTCCAAAATTATAGTTTCTTTGCTCCCCCCCCCCCTACATTTAATGCAAAGATGGACTTACGTTGGAGGTTCTTGTTTTCCCTCTTCAGTGTCTCAAGCTGGTCGAGTGCTTCCTCATAGGAGTTCTTCATCTTGAAAACTTCTGTGCTGAGACCTCTAGCTTCCTTTTGAGAAGCTTCAAGTTCAGCCTGGGCCTCCTCAAACTTCTGCTTCCATTCAGACAGGACCTATTTAATGCAAAATGATATTTTTTTATTTCACATGTTCAGACCACTACACTTACATCAAAATCTTCTCTTGCTTCAATTTTTTAGCACACCTTGTCAAAGTTCCTTTGCTTCTTATCCAGAGCGTTACATGCTGAGTTGGAACGTTCTACATCAACCATGAGATCCTCTACTTCACATTGTAGTCTCTGTTTGGTCTTTTCCAGAGAAGCACATTTAGAGTTGACAGCCTCAATTTGTTCCTCAGCCTCCTGCAGACGCTGGGCCAGCTTCTTCCTGTTATGTAGGAGATGATATTATATGAATGCTTAGAAAAATTATTTGACATTGCAAAGATAAAGTTGCTTATCTGTGGATGTCAGAATTTCACATTATTCGAAACTAATATCATTTCCACTGGTGGAAACTTGAATAACTTTAACTCTAATGCTGCGTACACACGATCATTTTTCGGCATGTAGAAAAAACTATGTTTTTCCAACTTCATCATTAAAACGACGTTGCCCACACACCATCGTTTTAAAAAAATGCTCAAGCAAAGCGCGGTGACGTACAACACGTACAACGGCACTATAAAGGGGAAGTTCCATGCGGATGACGGCACCCTTGGGGCTGCTTTAGCTGATTCCGTGTTAGTAAAAGATGATTTGTGCTTTTCTGTCTGTTACAGCGTGATGAATGTGCTTGCGCAGGTTTTTAACGTCATTTTTTACAATCCGAATAACGACATCATTTAAAACATCGTTAAAAAATCCAGCATGTTCGGAAAAAAAATTGGTCGTTTTTCAGAACCCGAAGAATGATGTGAAGCCCACAGACGATCATTTTAAATTACATTTTTTTTAAACAACGTTTTTTTATTGCCGAAAAATGATCGTGTGTACGCGGCATTATTAAATTCACATTGAAGGATACTATTCAAAATCCTTCACATCACTTATTTTAAGAATTAACAGAATCTTACTTGGCCTCTTCCAGTTCCTCTGTGCGCTGGATGGCATCTGTCTCATATTTTGTCCTCCATGTAGAAACCTCACTGTTGGCTTTGGAAAGTGAACGCTGAAGTTCACCCTTGGCTTCCTGTTCCTCTTCATATTGCTCCCTGAGAAGGTCACAGTCGTGGCGGGCAGACTGGAGTGCATGAGCGAGTGCATTCTTGGCCTTGAAGGTAAAGGGACATTTTATAAATGTAAGACAAACAGTCTTCTATTATAGCATTAAAAATAACTGACTAAAAATGATGAAAGAATAATGACAAGTATGTAAGGTTTAGCATTATTTACAAGCATGACATACACAATTCATTATGTGCATTCAAAGACTGTTTTTCTGCATTAACGTTTAGATTTGCAGCCTGTATCCAGGTATAATTGTATATATTGTAATAGTAAATATTAGCCCGGTATGAACCAACATACTGCTCACCTCCAGTACTGTGCCCTGCCCCCCTCTACAGTTAGGCACCCAGATATTGGTGCTATGAGATATTTTCACACGCCGAACAGGGTAGGTATTTACTGGTTAGGTAATGGTTAATGGTAGGATTAGGTTAAGGGCAAATGGTGGGTAAAGGTTAAGGTTAATGGTGGTGTCCAGTGTGCTCCTGTTCCTTTAAGGGGGCTTGGGCTGCCTCTAGGCCCACCTGCCCCTCATCTATCTATTTAATGCATGTGCTTCCATTGTGAAGGCACTTATAAATTAAGTAGTGTTAGGAATGCAAGCTATACACAGGGTGCCGTTAAGAGGCCTTGCAGCTTATGCATGCGTTTGCAAATGCGTGCTAGCTAAACCTCTGTTTTTAACGCAGACTGTTGGACAGATTAATTGGGTTGGTTGGCAGACTGGTTGGTGAGTTGAGCTATGGAACGTTCTGTCTTTGTCATTCATGCATTTGCCCTTCCATGTGCTCCTTGCTGTGAAGGCCAGTTATAGGTGGGAGCAGGGGCCATTTGTTAGTTATTGAGGTTAATGGTAGGGTTAAGTTAAGGGCAAATGGTGGGTTAAGTGTTGTCTTCTCACAGTCTAGTCAGAGACCGAAATGCTGTTCTAAATTTCAAAGAGCCCATATAAGAGCAATTTACCACATGGGCTTCTATATGGGAACATCATTAATAATTGTGCTCCAAGTCAACATGAGCCCTGGGAGAAGTCTGACAACGACACTAAGCAATTACTAGCATGAAAGTTTCTGTGAAAAGCTGCAACACAAGCTGTCTGAATTTAATGATGGGCAGAGGTAGGAAAGGCTTACGTTGATAATGAAATCATATTGTATGTGCTGGGTATTTTACCAGTTAATTGAATTCCTAAAGGTACCATAGCTAATTTTAGTGAATTGTCCTAAGCACACCAGTCATAAAAACTTGACTTTTGGTCCTTATCATTAAAACATATTTTTTCAAAAGCATATACTTAAGAGAGTATTTCAGATTTTTTTTTTTGTCTATGGCCAAAGTACCTTGGTCTCCTCCTCAAGCTGCCTCTTCAGCTCCTCCGTTTGTTGGGTGAAGGCTTGTTTTCCTCTAGAGAGTTGAGAGACAAGAGCTTCTTTTTCCTCTAGTTGACGGCCAAATTCACCTATTTCATAAGAATAACGGTGTAGTTAAGCATATTTTTTGAATTTGTTATGTGTCATCTTTTTTACTCTTGGCATTCAAAAATTACCATTTTCTGTATGAAGACGTGCTCTTTGAGCATTCAAGTCATTAATTACTCTCTGATGCTCCTCTTCTTTGGTTTTAGTTTCACTGTATTGGTCCTCAAGAGTTCTGCACATCTTCTCTAAGTTGGCCTACAAGGTAAATCAAAGTCATTATTTTCAGTATTCAGAATTGTATTGGTTGGCAATAACAACCGATGTAGTATTTTATTTACCTTAGACTTAGAGACAGTATCCATGTTGCTGGCAAGGTCATCAATCTCCATCTTCAGCTCACTCTTCTCCTTTTCCAATTTCTGCTTGACTCTTTGAAGGTTGTCTATTTGTTCTCCAAGTTCAGCTACACTATCAGCGTGCTTCTTCCTAAATGCTGAAGCGGTGGCTTCATGCTGCAAGGTGGCCTCCTCCAGGTCTCGTCTCATTTTCTGGAATTCTGCTTCACGTTTCTTGTTCATTTCAATCTGAGCAGATGTTGCCCCTCCAGCTTCCTCCAGACGCTCGCTGATCTCTTCAAGCTCTCTGGAAAGGTCTGAGCGTTGTTTCTCAGCCTTGGCACGAGCTGCTCTCTCTGCCTCTATTTCTTCTTCAAGTTCCTCAATGCGGGCCTAATGTTAACACAAATTTACGTTTTCTTATAAAACAGTTGATAGAAAAAGCACAAAGTTGGTATTGTCACGTTTGTTGGAAAAAATCTACCTGAAGCTCTTTGATTTTTTTCTGCAATTGTGCACCCAAGGCCTGCTCATCTTCAATTTTACTTTGAAGCTGGCTAATTTCAAATTCCTTCCTGTTAAGTTAGAAGACAGACTTATGTGAGACTTCAAGGTATAAAAATGGTGCACAAAACAACACAAAATCTAAATCATACACAATATCAACAGGAGGACATGGGACACCCAGTTCCTTACATATCTTATTGGAATGTCTTACTTTTTAACTTTTTCATCCAGCTGTTGCCTGTCATTTTCCAGGTCCAATGTTGATTCCTGAGACAACTTCAGATCACCCTCCAGCTTCCTCTTTGCTCTCTCCATGTCCATGCGGAGCTTCTTCTCTTGTTCAAGAGATCCCTCCAGCTGCAAGAAAATAAAACTTGTTCAAACTCGTGACTTTTCTATATAACTTTCAGCACCAGTATATATTTTGTATACTTCCACTTACATCGTCTACTTGCTGCTCCAGCTTGGTCTTGGCCTTGGTCAGAGTGTTGACCTTGTCCTCTTCTGCTTGAAGATCATCCAGAGTTTGTTGATGGGCTTCTTGAAGGGCTTTCTTTTCTTTAGAAAGTTTGGCAATGTTTTCATCAAGAACAGCCATTTCTTCAGTGAGGTTCTTAACCTATATTTCAGATTATATTTACGTGTTATTACCCAAAAACATTAGCTGCAAATAACATAGTTGGGTAACTCTTAACTATTGATGTTGAAGAGTACCAAGTAGAAAATGGAAATACCTTGTTTTCTGTAGCATGCTTCTCTTTCTCTACTTTGGCCAAAGTCAGCTCAAGATCATCAATGTCCTTTTTCAGCTCAGAACACTCATCTTCAAGTTTCCTCTTTTTGGCAGTCAGCTCTGCATTTGATTCTTCTTCATCTTCTAGCCTCTCATTGGCCTCCTTGATTTTGGCCTCCAGTTGAATCTTGGCTTTGATGAGACCCTCACACCTTTCCTCTGCATCTGCTAGGCCCTCACATTCCTGGGAAGTACATTTAATTATAGGTATAAATTGCTTATTCTTAGATTGTGTATCATGCAATGCTTTTTGATCTGAAGCATTATTATTAATGGGTAAACACTTACAGATGCAACTTGGAGCTGCAGGTCATTCTTCTCTTGCATGATGGCTACCATTTTCTCTTCAAGCTCCTTCTTTTTTGCCTCTGACTTAATCAGAGCCTCCTTTGTCTTCTCAAACTCTTCCTTCATGTTGGCCATTTCCTTCTCAGATTCAGCGCTCTTCAGCAAAGGCTTGATCTTGAAGTAGAGTTTCATCCATGGCCAATGCTTGACATTCATGAAGGAGCGGACATTGTACTGGATGGAGAAGATGGACTCTCTGGAACAAAATGTAGCACTCAGATGAGACATATCTGGTTTAAAAATTGATTAAGTTAAGAACAAGAACTTTAAAGTACCTCCTCTCCATCATCCTCCTGAACTCGACCCTCATGAGATATCCTCTGCAAATGGCCTGAGTAGCAGTAATCAGTTGTGCCAACTTATCATCTCGCATCTCCTCAAGAGTACCCAGCAGACCAGCTTTAAAGAACACCTATAGATCAAGTCAAATAAAATAATATTATATTGTTTTGCTTGTACTATTTGATTACCTAAAACTGCACAAACTGTAAAAATACCTTAGTGTGTCCAAATTTGTACTGTGTATGGTCAACATCAATGGATCCAAGAAGCTTCTCAGAAGCCTTTTTGCTGTCAATAAACTGGCCGTCTGGGATGGCACTTGCATTCAGGACCTTGTAACTGTATTACAAAGAGTAACACTTTTGTAAACTAAACTAAATAGAACTTCCTTAACTTCACGGGAGCATTCAGAATCTGGTGCAGCTGTACATGGTAGCCAATCAGCTTCTAAATTTAGCTTGTTCAACTAACCCTTGACAATAAAACCTGGAAGCTAATTGGTTTCTATGCAGAGCTGCACCAGATTTTGCACTCTCCAGTTTTAGTAATACCCCCCTCGGTGTTAGAAGTGGCCCATACCGTTGTTTGAAGTCACCGTAGATGATTCTGCTGGGGAAGCCTTTCCTGCAGATCCTGATGCCCTCCAGCACACCGTTACACCTGAGCTGGTGCATGACCAAATAATGATCCATAACACCTAAAGATAAAAAAATTTAATTGTTAAAGAGAATCCACAGTAAAAAAAATTCTCAGGTTGAAATGTGTAATTTTTATTTTAACAGATTTAAAATTGTAAGTTGGTGCATAATAAAATGATGAACCATAATATCTAAATTAAGGAATAAAATGTGAATCAATATTTTAACAGGAATTTTTATGGATTATGTTTCCTATCAAATAAAATAATTTTGTTCAGCTGACCTGGGGTCTTGGTTTCATTGGGGATCAAGCAGCGCACAAAGTGAGGGTGAGTGCTCCTCAAGTTTGACATCAATTTGTTCAAATTCTCCTGTGGGGTGAGCAGTGATAATTGTATCATTAAAGTTAAAGAAATGCACTAAACTATTGGTATTCTATTTCATAATTTTTTTTTTTTTTTTATATTTACCCTGAAAAGAGCAGACACAGTCTGGAAAGAGGAACCCTTCTTCTTGCCACCCTTCTTTCCACTGTCTGGAAAAACAAAAAATGTAAGGTACTATACTGTATAATAAGACTGACTAGGATGCTGTATAGTGATTAACATGTTAAATAATTCCAGCAGATGATGAAACCATGTAATACCTGATTCAACATTATGGCCAGTATACAGGAAGGATAAGAGTTTTACTGAAGACTTCTGGTAAAGCTGAATGACACTATCATTCAATGGATCCTTATTCTTGTCCAGCCAGCCACTGATGTTGTAATCCACAGTTCCAGCATAGTGGACCAGGGAGAAGTGAGCGTCAGCTTTGCCTTTGCCAGGTTTGGGTTTTTGGAAGTTGTTGGACTTGCCCAAATGTTGGTCATACAGCTTGTTGGTGAAGGAAGTGTCTGTTGCCTTGGGGAACATGCACTCCTCTTCAAGGATGGAGAAGATACCCATAGGCTAAATACAAAACAGTAAATTTTAAAGAAACTTGGTACTGCTGAAGCATATTACTAATGACATTAGTGCTCAAAATATGTAATGGTACTGCCAATTGCCAATTTCTATATTGTATACCTTTTCAATAAGCTCAATGCAGGCAGCCAAGTCCATGCCAAAGTCAATGAACTCCCAGTCAATGCCTTCCTTCTTGTACTCTTCTTGTTCCAGCACAAACATGTGGTGGTTAAAGAACTGTTGCAGTTTCTCATTGGTGAAGTTGATACAAAGCTGCTCCAAGCTGTTGTACTGTTCAAAAGAATACAATATAATGAGTTAACTTCATCCAATGAAGACAAGTACATGACAAATACATTCATCAACCAAGTCATTTTACTCACATCAAAGATCTCAAAGCCGGCAATATCCAAGACGCCAATATAGTGCTGCCTTGCTTGTTTGGTGTCCAGCTGCTGGTTGATACGAATGACCATCCACAAGAACATCTTCTCAAAGACAGACTTGGCCAGGGCACCGACATTGTTGTATACCTAAAGATCAAAGATGACAATGAGGCTTCTGTTTTATCCATTTAAAAAAACCCCAAAAATATATACGCCAGCAAAAATGTGAAGTTTACCTGCTGGACAGTTTGGCCTTTGGTGACAAATTCATTTCCGACTTTGACCCTGGGGTAGCACAGAGCTTTCAGGAGATCAGCTGAGTTGAGGCCCATTAGATAGGCAATTTTGTCAGCCTCTGAAGAATAGTAATATTCAAACAATAGAGATTATGTTCAAAGAGCATAATAATAAGTATAAGCGCTCTGTCTTTTTTGGTACATTACTAAATAAACCGACCTTAGTACAGACTGATGAAACGCAGCAAGTATAAAATTTTTTTTAGTGCTAATAAAGGATTCACTTTAAATCTGAAGTTTTGCTGATTCCCCTCCTCCCTCCCTTCTCTGCTGTTAATAAAAACACTTTTTTTAGGGAGCTCCTACTGCGCCCGCCCCCCCCCCCCTTTTCACCACCCGCAACATCCTGGGACACCTTTAGAAGAATCCGGGGACCATTCATAGAATGCACAATGCACAGTGGGGAGCTGGCTGTGAAGCTGCAGGGAGTCACAGCCGGCTTTCCACAGTCCACATGGCTGCACCAAAGACAGACGAAGAACCGTCCCGGGTGAGGACATCGCTGGATACCTGGACTGGTAAATGTCCCTTTTTTAAAAGTCAGCAGCTGCAGTATTTTTATATTTTTTTTTAATGACCGAAGATGCTCTTTATTTCTCACCTTCTGTGCCGTCGGGCTCAGCCTGCTCCTCTCTTTGCTTCTGCTTGAACTTCATGTTACCGTAGTGCATCACAGCGCCGGTCATTTTGTAAATACCGTTCTTCTCGTCTGAGTTGAAGCCCAGGATGTCAATGGCACTCTGTTTAACAAAAACTCAGTAAATTAAATGTCTCCCTGACTGTAACACATTAATATATACACTACATTTTGGTAAATCAAAGTGTTAAAAATATAATGTTCCAGAGATTGAGTCCACTTACATCGGTGGCCATTAATTCTTCTTGATCGTCTATGCTGGCCACGGTGATCTCACCTTGGCTGACAAAGTGGAAGTCATAGGGGTTGGTGGTAATCAGAAGCATGTCTGAAAGAAGGAAGGGATGCAAGTTTTTTTTTTTTTGCCGACATTACGGTCATTTTAACTAATAACCAGCCTTGAGAAACCTGGGTTTTTTCTTAGTATGATTTTAGGTCCAACTTAAAGTTTAAAGGTTTACATCCCAGATCACAATTCACCAATTCAGTGACAATTCTCTATTCCTTGTCAACATTTTCTGATGTTTACTTGTATATATCCTTCAGATCTGATCTGTCACTTTATCCGTTTTCATAAGACCAGTCCTTCCAAAATTCATTTACCACATTGGGTTGTATTATACATTTTCTCAGAGTTGGTTGCAGTGAAATCTTTGCACTCGGGTTCCTAGATCTGCCAAGCTGCTTTGGACCATATAATCACTCTCCTTGTTGGATACTTACGTTAAGGAAAAAGTAGCAGCAGGAGTGAGACTTCAGAGCAGAACCAAGAAATCTCCCCCCAATAGATTTAAAAAGCAGGGTTATTATTCAGTCTAGCCCTCCACAGAAACAGACTTTTATTTGATGGACTTTTATGTTTTTACACAAAGAGGTTGATTGATTGATTGATTGATTGATTGATTTAATGGATTTATAATGCGCCAAATACTGACCCGTCAGGGCAGTGTCTAATTAACAAATACGTATTCCTCATCATCACTTACCGATCAGTTCTGGCCTCTTGTTGGACATGATCTGGTAGAAAATGTGGTAGCTCCTCTCAGCAGACAACTGGAATGTTACTCTGGATTTTTCCAGTAGATCTAGAACAATCAATAATAAGGTAAGGTCTCATGAGGTAAGATTGTCATCATACAACATATATATTTGCCTCCCTAACTTTGGTCAGCCATGTACCACAATCATGATATTTGTCAGGTCTATGAACTTCCTGTAATTATGCTGTTTGGAATTTTGGTAAAAAGAGTAAGTGGGCATTATCTTCCACCTTTCAGAAGGCTAGCAGCAAAATAGTTCAAATATACCGTATTTTTCGGCGTATAACACGCACAGGCGTAGAACACGCACCCTAACTTTAAGAGGGAAGTTTCAGGAAAAAAACTTTCCACAGCCCCCTGCGTATAACACGCAGGCACAGTTTACCCTCTATTTTCAGGGTAAAAAAAGTGAGTGTTACATGCCAACAAATACGGTACTCACAAACAGGGCCGATCCTAGGCAGGGTGCACTGCACCCTGGCGCCTGCAGAGGTGGGGGCGCCGAACATCTAACAGACTCTCTAACAGGAGCCCTCTCTGTGTCCATCACAGAGGCCCCCCTCCAGGTCCCAATAAGGTACTCTGCTTCTCTTCCTGTATGTTGTTTATTGTTAAGAGATCATGTAAGGATCCCAGGTTAATGAAGAAGGGGAGCATCTCTGTGGTTGTGTCATTGCCATAGAAACATTTGTAAAGGGGAGGAGTTAGGAAAATGAAGACGCCCGTGTAGGGGCGCCAGAAATATTTCTGCACCCAGGCGCCTGTGACCCTAGGATCAGTCCTGCTTACAAATCTTGCCACCTAAACAGTGAGCATATTGCCGCACAGGTAATATTCCCATGTTTATGTCTTCTACTAGATAGGTAAAAAGGAGACCACATGTGTTTGATCTATGAATTAAGTCTCCTCCTGTCTGGGAAACAACATAAAACTCTTCCACAGTGGATCTATCATAACTCTTTATATAGTAAACCTTTAGAGATTATCCCTAGATTTTGGCCAGTGAGTGAGATATCACAGGATCGGCACAGTACAGTGCATCTGCCCCCAGCTTGCAGGCAAAAACGCTGGTACGACCAATCTGGTATGACCAGTCTGGTATGGTTTGGAGAGAACAGAGTAGAACTGCTTGGTGGAGATACCAACAATGACCTGTTTCTAGATCTCCTGACTCCCTTTTCTTTTCTTTAGAGATTGACCATCCCTGTTTTTACAAGTAAATTGTTTCCCCTACAAGACTTACATGTCTCAATATCAGCAGAGGACAGTTTTCCTGTGGTCCCAAAGTGGATTCTGATGAATTTACCCTAGACCAGAACAAGACATACCAGTCAACTGGCAATTTTCTTTTCAATTCAAAAGGAGAAGTATAAGGTTAAAATAGGTCCAACTTACAAAACGGGAAGAGTTGTCATTCCTCACAGTCTTAGCATTACCAAAGGCCTCCAGCAGTGGGTTGGCCTGGATGATTTGATCCTCCAGATTTCCCTATAAAGGTATAAAAACACAATTGTTTCCTACTGTTTGTTCTATATATTAGCATCATTTTTAATGCCTAGAAGACCAAAAGGAAGCTACAGACCTGGATTTTTCCAGTTTGTTGTGGCTCGTCCTTCTTTTTCTCACCAATAGCTGCAATTGTTGCAAAGTACTGGATTACACGTTTCGTGTTGACAGTCTTTCCGGCACCAGATTCTCCACTGTGGGTTAGAAAGAGGTAACAAAAATGGAATAAAAAATAGTTTTCTCTTGCACAACTCATGTTTACAACATAGAGCAACCTAAATTGAATTATTTATTTTAAACTTACGTAATCAGAACAGACTGGTTTTCACGATCTGTTAACATGAAACAAGGTGAAAGTAAACATTACAAACCCATTAGATGCAAATATAGCATGTTAATCTATGTGAGAGCTCGCTGATTAATATGTTATGTTATGAATTTTCCACTTTTATTGTACATATTGTACTTTCTTTTTCTGGGGTTTGCATTGTAATACTGTAGCCTTTTAAAAAGGTCTATGTAATGATTTGAGTTAAACATCTAGAGCAGCCATTCTCAACCAGGGTTCTGTGGCAGCCTAGGGTTCCTCCAGAGGTTGCTAAGGGGTTCCTTGAGCTGTGGCTGATTGACCTCTCATTTGTTGGTTCCTATATAGATCCAAGTCCAAGTCCTAACTCAGAGGCGATCGGCGCCATTTGGAAATGGTCGGAAAGACTCTGAAATACGCTGTTCCCGAGCCTTTACGAGGTTTGTCTAGGTCAGCCGAGCTGTACTCGGGCCTTTCTGTGTGTTCCCGAGGCTCTCCAGCGCCCCCCACCTCTGGCCACATGTGGTATTGCATGCCATTGAAGTCAATGCGGAACAAATTATTTTCATTGACTTTGAAGGGGAAACTCGCTTTGATATGCGAGTACTTTGGACTACGAGCATTCTCCTGCAACGGATTAGACAGGGGTCTAACGTAGGGCACTACACAACACCAATAGTCTTTTTAGCTGTCTGTAAGTTTGGCATTCTGACTAAAACTGTAAAGGGGCATTCTTACCAGTAGCAACCAGTGCAAGGGACATTTTTTCCACTGACCCTGATTAAATAAATTTAGCAGTGTTTCCCTGAGACCTGCAGATAATTCGAAGGGTTCCTCTGGGGTAAGAAGGTTGAGAAAGGCTGAAATAGAGCATTTTGTTTTCTATCTTAATGAGAGGTTTACATCTGGCAACACTTCCAGAAAGTACTCTATGTATATGAATCTACTGCTATCTGTTAGCAAGTAAACCCCCAGTACTCACCAGTCAACATGGCCTGATAGGCGTTATCAGAGATGGAGAAGATGTGTGGTGGGGCCTCCTGACGCTTCTTTCCTCTGTAGCCAGCAACCACCTTGGGGTCATACACTGGCAGCCACTTGTAGGGGTTGACTGTGGCGCAGAAAAGGCCAGAGTAGGTCTGCAGAGATCATAGAAAAACTTAGTGACACCGGGATTTTGTCATGGAGTCAGATCCAGAGCACTGAGCTGGCTGAGAGACTTACGTAGATCATCCAGGCTGCATAACGCTCTTTGAGGTTAAACAGGACAGATGGTTCGTTCAAGTGGGTCATCATGGCCATGTCTTCAATCTTGTCGTACTTTGGAGGGTTCATGGGGAAAATTTCATCTTCCTTCACTGTTGCACTCTACAGAAAAGCACCGGGCAATAAAAACATGACGGTATGCATTTTTTACAGATTATATCAAATATAACCCAAGCTGATAATTTGATTTTTCCAACTTACGGACATGTCTTCTTTCTTTACGGTGACCTTTCCACCTTCTCTGGCGGTGACAACGCCTTTGACGTACATTTGCTTGGGGTCAATCACAAAGACATTTGTTTTGGCTTCAAAGGGGCGGGTCTGATCTGCAATCCTCTCCTTATCTGACTTTCGGAGGTATTGGGCAGCATCCCCAAACACAGCCATCTCCCCATCACCCATGGCTGATGGCTTTCTGTATGGAGGAAATAAAAGTGTCAGCTTCTAACAGGACAATAATAGGTGTATTGGGGCCCCATAAAAAAATCATTAATGAGCCCTCGTGTCCCTTTATCCTTCATGGCAAAGCAATTCCTCTAGTTAGTACGAATCAGAACAAAAGAGGTCCCAGCATTTTATACATTATTTGTATTCAAATGTGTTAGCCAAATAATATTGCTCTACATGGGGCCCATAGCATGGTGTACTACAGTGGAACCTTTGATTACAAGAATGCTTGTAATCCAAAGTACTCGCATATCAATGTGAGTTTCCACATTGAAGTCAATGGAAACGAAAATAATTTGTTCCGCAATGACTTCAATGGCATGCAATACCGCATGCGGCCAGGGTGGGGGGCGCCTGAGAGCCTCGGAAACGGCCAGAGGACAGTTCGGCTGACCTTGGCAAATCCTTATTGGACAATATTCACAGATGCACCAGTTTTAGTAAATTTTCCCCTATGTCATCAAAGCATTGTTATTTCAGAAAGCTTTAAAGGGAGTAACATTTTATTTAATATTCTGCTAACTCCTTATTCTATGACTGTTGTTAAAACATTTGTGATGAGATTAATTGTATGAAATCTAAAGAAATTGTAATTTATTAATTATTTTAAATACATGGGAAAAAAATAGTAAACTTTGAAGAGGCAATGTACCAACCTTGTGTCCTTCTAAGATGGAAAAATAAAGTTCAATGAATTTCAGCTATGGAAGAAAAAAAAAATATTACAGCATTAAAAAAAATGGCAAATTGATTTCTATTGTTTCCTACTTCTTATTTATTCACTTCTCTCTCTTTCTGTCTTTTTTTCTTAGGCCAAAAATGTTTTAATTAAAAAAATGTATAATTAGCATTGAATTATTGTTTAACCAAGAACTATTTTAAAAGTATTTTTATATCAAGTCACCTTTTACTGCGTCTGTAATTATTTAACCTGATCATTTTTAGTTACCGAATTTAATTGTACTCAAAGACTGAATTTCTAAACTTAGGTAACTAAATTATTTATTTATAACATTTATAATTAGCATTGAAATATTGTTTTTAACAATTTTAAAGGTATTTTTATATCAAGTCACGTATTGCTGCTTCTGTAATTATTCAACTTGGTAATGTTTAGTTACCGAATTTAATTGTACTCAAAGACTGAATTTCTAAACTTAGGTAACTAAATTATTTATTTATAACATTTATAATTAGCATTGAAATATTGTTTAACCAAAAACAATTTTAAAGGTATTTTTTTATATCAAGTCACGTATTGCTGCTTCTGTAATTATTCAACTTGGTAATGTTTAGTTACCGAATTTATTTGTACTCAAATACTGTATTTCTAAACTTAGACCACAATTTTTTTTTATTTATAAAATTTATAGTTAGCATTGAATTTTTGTTTAACCAAAAACAATTCTAAAAGGTATTTTTTTTATATCGGGTCACTTACTGCTCCTTCTTTAGTTATTTAACCAGATCATTTTTAAATACTGAATTTAAATATAGCCAGATATTATATTTCTAAATTTTGTTCAATATATGTTATATAGCTGTTATTTAAAAAATATAAAAATAAATATATATATATATATATATATATATATATATATATATATATATATAAAAGCAACGTGTAATTGTATTTACTTGTAGCACACTGTAACTATTTTTACATTTAATCTTATTAATTAAAAAAACTAATTGCATGTCAGTCTCTGATTAAAATTCTAACTGGCTAACTTTTTAATGGTTGGAATAGCAAACAGATATAATTATATTTATTGTTGGTTTTAAAATATACGATTTATAGAAAGCATGGAGGTTGATTCACTAAGGGCAAATATACTGTGCACTAGAAGTGCAGTGGCTTCAGATCTGAAGGGAAGCTCTGCTGATTTCTATCATCCAATCATGTGCAAGGAAAAAACATTTTTTTTTTTTATTATTTTCCTTGCATGTTCCCCTCGGATCTAGAGCAAAACTTGAAGTGCACAGACTATTTACCTGACTATCAACCCCAATGATACATAAAACATTTTTTTTTTTTTTTACTTTTTGTCTAAGTATAGATCTATGAATAAAAATTAAAATAAAATAAAAATTGAGAATCTTGCTTTGGTTTGACAAAGATCTATACTTTTTGTCTAAGTATAGATCTATGTCAAACCAAAGCAAGATTCTCAATTTTTTTTTTTAATTTTTTTTTTAAATGTTTTTTTTAATTTTAGTTTAGATCCACGTTTATCCCAAGAAAGACCCCCTACCTCTTTTGGAAGTCTGTTAAGCATATTCCACTCTATCAGTGAAAAAAATATTAAAAATATAAAAATATAATATAAAATATAAAATATAAAATATAAAAAGTTAATCATGATCCTTACTAAAAAAATGATTTTTTTTTTTTTTTACTAATTTAAAAATTATACTTCTTTTATCAAATCTGTCTAAAAAAAAAAATTCTAAATGATTCTCTATGTGAGAATTAACAATATCAGGACTTGCTTGCTTGCGGAGATGAGTGTGAGCACAGTGGACAGGATGCTGTGCACGGCGCAGTCCCGAGCTGGAATGACATATCACACAGACGCAAGGACCAGCTTACCTCTAGATGCAGAGCCAGTGAAGGATAAGTGGGTCTGTGCCTTGCTAATACTTTTATACAGTGAGATCTGCTATTATTGGCTCTCTATATTTGGAGATTAAATATTAAAGGCTCTCAGCTGTAAATGTGTCGATGCTGTAATATTACTTACTTGTTGACCACTGTGAGACACAAGATACGCCCAGTACATGAAGACCAGTGGCCACATGGACGATCCATTTAATTTTTTTTTTTTTTTTTTTTTTTATGTAACCTGTCACCTGCTATGTGTTTATATCTCCCAGCTTCCCAATATAGAACGCTGATCTGAAACTGAATCGAGCCGCTCAGTGTCGCCAGGAAACCTGGAGAAAATTCTGTCTATTTCTCAATGAACTTTATGTAAAAAATGTATTTCAAGCGTATATACTGTACGTTCCAGGGTGGGCATCACTTTTAGGGGGACACAAATGTTTGTGCTGACTGTGGTGGCGCACAGACTTTGTAGGTAGGAGGAAATTAGAAAATATGAGAGTGGATCTGTGGGATTGTTAATTATTAAAAATAAAAAAAAAAGAATAGGAAAACTCTGAGAATTATGCAAAAAAATAAATAAAAATAAAAGTCTGCTATTTTGACATATATTTTTTACAATAGAGAATTAGTTTACTTGTCAATTCTACTGTCTTTGGATTGCTATTGTTAGCTGTTTATTTTTCACTTGTTTTGTAAAATTTTCAATAAAAAACGATTGAAAGGGAAATTCCTTCTGGAACTTTTTATCCGAAAAACCTAAAAAAAAGTGCTTTTTTTTTGCCTATTGGTCTGATTTCTATCCAGTACCCCAAAAAAATATATCTTTTAATCCCATTTAGGACTATTATATATATATATATATATATATATATATATATATATATATATATATATATATATATATATATATATATATATATATATATATATATATATATATATATATATACACATATATATATATATATATATATATATATATATATATATATATATATATATATGTGTTCCAATGTACACTATTGTGTCAAAAGTATTGGGAAGTCTGCCTTTACACGCACATTAACTGATGCACAGTGAAACCTTGGATTACGAGTAACGCAGTTAACGAGCTATTTAAAAAAATTAAAATCCTGACTCAATTTGAAAGCATTGCCTCGCAAGACGAGCAGGATTCAAGCCGTTGGGGTGTGCAGTGTCGCATTTGGCCAGAAGTGCGGGGGCGCCGGTGACACACCATTCCTGAGTGTCTGCAATTGTCTCTAGCACCCCTTGCACCTCTGGCCACATGCGGTACTGCATACACCGGTACCCCCGCACCTCTGGTCACATACAGTACTGCATACACCGGTACCCCCGCACCTCTGGTCACATACAATACTGCATACACTGTGGAACTAATTGTCTTAGTTTCCATTTATTCCTATGGGGAAACTTGCTTTGATATACAAGTTCTTTGGATTACAAGCATACTTCTGGAACTGATTATGCTCACAATCCAAGGTATTACTGTATTGATTTTTCATATGTCTTAAATAATAATTAATACCAGTGTAAAGAGAAAATATAAAATTTGAATTTGAGTTTTGTTATAATCTAGCTACTTTATGTAAATTTCATGAAAAAAAGTGCACACCCATATTGACCAATTACAAATCATCTTTCCTTATGCCAATTTTTATTTTGAAAGCTGTGAAGGTTTGCATTGGCATATTCTGTTGCCTTCGTTAAATTTGAAGCTGCATTTGAAAATACAATTTATTTATAGACATTAACCGGTGGAGATCTTTATATAGCCTGATATTTTTGAGTTACCACCCCCGTTATATACACTATATTGTCAAAAGTATTGGGGCGCCACACACACATGAGCTTTAATGGCATCCCAGTCTTAGTCTGTAGGGTTCAATATTGAGTTGGCCCCGCCCTTTGCAGCTATAACAGCTTCAACTCTTCTGGGAAGGCCGTTCACATGGTTTAGTAGTGTGTGTAAAAGGATTGATTACTGGACAGCCGACCACCCTCTTATCCTGGTAAATCCACAGCGACCGCAATCAGAATTCTGGAGACCTCAATCACACACACACAGAAGGCAATGTGCAAAGCAAGTCTGAAATCTTTATTAAGGGCTACAGCTTATAAAAGTAGAAAACGAGAGGGAAGGGGTAGACTTACTCCTGGGTTTCTAAGGGTTAAGTAGGTTTCTACAGAGATTCACTAGTTTGTTTCGGCAGGTGCTTCATCTAAATGATTTTGGCAGCTGCGAGATACCTTGGAAAAACAACATTATCTTACAAGGACATTAAGGCCTCGTACACACGATAGGTTAAACAGAGGACAACGGTCTGATGGACCGTTTTCATTGGAAAAAAACGATCGTGTAGGTTATTTAACCATCGGTTAAAAAAATAAAACTTGCTTTAAATTTAACCGATGGATTCCTAACCGATAGGTCAAAACCGATCGTTAGTAGGCACAACCATCGGTTAAAAATCCACGTTCAGAATCAAGTCGACGCATGCTTGGAAGCATTGAACTTCGTTTTTTTCAGCACGTCGTTGTGTTTGACGTCACCGCGTTCTGGCACGGTAGTTTTTTTTAACCAATGGTGTGTGGGCGCGACTGACCATCAGTCAGCTTCCTCCGTTAACCGATGACAACGGTCCATCAGACCGTTCTCATCGGATGGACCGATCGTGTGTACGCGGCTTTAGATAACATTATCTTCAAGGACACAGCTGGCCCAAACACAAGGAGTTCTAATCTATATATATAAAACTCTGTGTATGTATGTATGTATGTATGTATGTATGTATGTTCCAGCATCACGTCCAAACGGCTAAAGATATTAACATGAAACTTGGCACACATGTTACTTATATGTCAGCAACAAACATAGGATAGGTGGTTTAACCCTTACCCACCCCCATTTGCCATGGTCGGGGTTTTCCTTTAAAGTCCCATTCAACTCTATGGGAAATACATGTTACTTCATAACTTCAAAACGGCTTTACATATTTCGATAACACTTGGTCACATGTTACTTATATGTCCACTTAAACTATAGGATAGTTAATTTATCCCTTAACTACCCCCATTTGTGAGGGTCAGGGTTTTTGTTTAAAGTCCCATGCAAATCAATGGGAAATGTATGTTCCCACATAACTTCTGTACGCCTGGAGATATTTCAATAATACCTGCTACACATATTACTTATATGCCAAATAAAAATATATGACAGTTACATTAACCCTTACCTACACCCTTATATAAAAGATGGGTATATTTATATTACTATGATTTTCCTCCCCAAAAGGTTAAGATAGGAAGACCGGGCAACGCCGGGTATTCAGCTAGTTATTAATATATACATTGAGAACTGTATTTTAACAGTTTTAATGAGGACACAAGCAGACCTTAGCCCTGTTAAACTTAATTAATGTATTGTACATAACTTTCTAATATCCACATCATTATTTTAAACCCCATGTGTCACTTATCGTTGACTCTCATCTTATCTCTGTGATTTATATGCATTTCAACTGTGGTTAAAAATGTTCCTTTTCTAATTGGTGAAATTAAAATGAACTATTTTGGGGGACCCTACAGACTCACGCCCAATGGACTGGTCTCCAACAGGAGTGGAGTAATTGTCAGAATGATTTTAGATCCGGCATAACACTTGAATTCACTGCTGCAGATATGCTCATATAATTTGCATGAGTACACCCATTCTTTGCTTCTGTGTTCTTTTTTCCCTTTTCCCCTTTTTGTTTATGTTTGCGGGTCCGACTTGGTGATATCGAACATTAATTGCCCCCTGTGTCCAACAGAGTGATTGGGGACACTCTAATAATGATAGGAGTTATATGTTCTTCTGACCACGTAATGGACACCTTTGTCTCTTATATCCTCTTTGTTGGATGGCCAATCGGGCCCATCGCTTTGTATGCTGTTTGGATACGCGTTTGGACAGTTTTGTATGTATCTTGTCGTATTTGAGTGTTATGACATAAAATAAAAATGTCTATAAATAAAGATTATATAAAAAAAAAATTAACTATCTTAATACATTTTCAAGAACACCTGTGTACAAGTACTTGTCATGAAGCAGAGGTCATTAACATTTTAACACTTAAAAATGAACACGTTCTAATTAAAACTTTGGCTCAAACAAAAGTCTAATGACGCGTACATTCTTTTAGAAACAAGAACTATGAAATGGAAGACAAAAGACAAAATGGAGTTGCAGTTGATCATATACTCTATAACAGTGTGTCTATAGGAATGTTTGATCATTCTTCCAGAAGTGGCATTTGTGAGGTCAGGCACTGATGTTAGATGAGAAGACCTGGCTCGCAGTCTCCACTCTAATTCATCCCAAAGGTGTTCTGTCGGGTTGAAGTCAGGACTCTGTGCAGGCCAGTCAAGTTCCTCCACCCCAAACTCGCTCATTCATGTCTTTATGGACCTTGTAGTAGCAAATAGTTGCAACCGACTTCACCCGCACACAGCCTCTATCATACCCACCTGAGGGCCGGGCACTGCCCGCCGGTGCTGGCCGAATGCAGGGTCAACGCAGGATCAGATCATCTCAGGGATATCCGGAACTGTGCAGGTGCAGTTCTGACCCAAGCCGATCACATTTTTTACTGGCACTTTTCTTCTGCTACGGGCTTTTACAGGCAGGAGAAAAAGTGGCTTGTTTTTACGGGCTGCCCGTAAAAATACGGGCGGTTGGCAAAACTGCCGCCAGGAGAAGACAATGACCCGCCAGGAGGGATTTCTTAGTCAGCACTGTCTGTGTTGATGGGGGAATCAAGCAAATTTCTTCACTCCGTGTATGGCCAGTCTAAGTTAATGCAAAGGGGTTGATTTCCTAAAACTTCAGACTGAAAAATCCGTAGCCAATCAGCTTCTAACTTCAGCTTGTTCAATTAAGCGTTAACAATAAAACCTGGAAGATGATTGGTTTCTTTACAGAGCTGCACCAGATTTTGCACTCTCCAGTTTTAATAAATCAACCCCATCGCATCCCTCTAAAATCGACATACCATATATACTTGAGTATAAGCCGACCTGAATATAAGCCGAGGCACCTAATTTTACCACATAAAACTGGGAAAACGTATTGACTCAAGTATAAGCCTAGGGTGTCCATCTGCATGCCTCACTGTTCCTCACTGTGTCCATGCCTCACTGTGTCCATGCCTCACTGTGTCCATGCCTCACTGTGCCCATGCCTCACTGTGCCCATGCCTCACTTGCCCATGCCTCACTTGCCCATGCCTCACTGTGCCCATACCTCACTGTATCGATGCCTCACTGTGTCCATGACTAGACTTACGTTTACCATGAGAGTATATAGAAGGGGTGCCCGGGTTTGAAAAATCAATGCTCCCCTGTCATTGGTCCCCCAGACAATAATCTTTGCACACTTATAGAGGAGAACTGGGGCTACATGTGTGCCAAGTTTCGGGTCCAGGGGATCTACGGCCGGCCAGTACCAGGTCCCCAAAGTTACTGAAGAAATTACTGTTTAACATAGGAGTCTATGTAAGGGGTGCCCAAATTTGAAAAATCGGTGCTCGCCTGCTGTAGGTCCCCCGGACAACAAATGTTTCACACTTGTAGAGAAAGAGTGGGGCTATATGTGTGCCAAGTTTGGGGTCCAGGGGACCTACAGCCAGTCAGTACCGGGTCCCCAAATTCCAGGAGATCAGGTGCAAAAAGGTGACTCGAGTATAAGCCGAGGGGGGCATTTTCAGCACCAAATAATGTGCTGAAAAACTCGGCATATACTCGAGTATATACGGTATTTTTTTTATTCATCAGATTTTTGCAACAAACTGCTTCATGTAGCTTCATTCACACATTAAACTGACATGAAACCCTATAAGGTTTAAAAATAATGCTAAGATCCCATTTGGTAAAAGCACCAGATGGGTGTTTTTTTTATCCAGTTGAAGTCTCAGTTCTTCATTCTGTGGTGGAGATGACCAAACAGAGACAATAATATAATATAATGTTTCTTTTCTAATAAACTGTACAAAAATGGAAGTGCCTGGGCTTAAACCACATTTTTATCTCTCTTCAACCTCTACCTGAAATGTCGCAATTTCACAAAGAGGAATTTTCTGTATTC
This sequence comes from Rana temporaria, assembly GCF_905171775.1. Classification (NCBI taxonomy): domain Eukaryota; kingdom Metazoa; phylum Chordata; class Amphibia; order Anura; family Ranidae; genus Rana; species Rana temporaria. The sequence goes on along the minus strand of NC_053500.1, from coordinate 136,517,669 downwards.
CAATTTTGTGTTGCAAAAGTAAAATTGGAAATTGGAAGTCACCATGTCAAGACAGAGAAGGGATCTCCTCTTTCACCAGCACCGTACATGGCAGCGCATCTGACAGGGCAAACACTCTGATCACCATCGGAAATAAGTCTGAGGCATGACCTGGCCTCAAGTGACTTCGTCTGGCGGGACCCTCAGAAGAATCAAAGCTTCCTGGACATTTCTAGGTTGGAACGTTTTACGCTCACATATGTTTTCCTATTTGCAGGGGTTATTGGATAGTGCAAATGAGGGACCCCTTGAAACAAGCAGCTGCCACTTAGTAATGATCGTCTGCAGGGGAAATAATTTATTTTCCATATCTAGAGAGGCGATCTGAGAACATTGTAGTCATTGAACATCTGGGAAGTTAATTACAGATAATTGTTAGGTGTATAGTGGGCACCTCTACACTCATACTTATCTGAAGTGAAGAATCCTTGACTTGAATCTGCATTCCGATTTTATATAAACAGCAAAAAAATGTTCTGTGAAGTTTGGGGTCTGTGGCTTGAAGTCGAGAATACACTTCTATAGGGTGCAGAACATAAACCAGCCATTAGACATAATACCATTCTGTCTTACACTAAGCCTTCCTTAAAGCGGTTGTATAGGGAACTTATTTATTTTTACCTACAGGTAAGCCTATAATAAGGCTTACCTGCAGGTAAAAAAAAAAACACCTAAACCTTTTAGGTTTAGGAGATATTCCCCTTGCAATGAGCCGCTGGATGCAGCGGCGCATGTGCACAGGGGATTTTCGGCTTAGGGCCCGGCAGCCGCCGGACCTTGCTGGAAAGAAGTCTCCCGCGCGGGAGTGACGACATCATGCCTCCAGTCACTCAGACCGCTGGAGCCGCGATACGCCGAGGCAACATGTCGGCTACCTCGGCGTGGACCAGGTAAGTTACCAACTCTCGTTCTAAGGTAAGTATTTTCATAATGAGCTTTACAGGGTTAAAAAAAAACGTTCAGCGGGTATACAACCGCTTTAATCAGCAGTAAGTAACTTGCCTCAACCGAAATACATTTGGTCATATTTCCCATGGGGGCCGGCCTTGTGATCTCAATGGGCAACCATAGTGGTTTTTCAAAACCCAATGCATGTCAAGACTTCAATATGGTAGGTAGGAGCACAAAGAAAATAAAGAAAATAGAGGCGCTGGACTTGAAGCTTGGCCTTCCTGGACAGACATCTCAGAAGAGAAAATATGCAGGCGGGCAGAGTTTAATGGCTGTTTGGTGGCAATGCGATATTTGTCTAGAAAGTTATACCAAAGTCCATATTGGAACCCAAACAACTAAGTTTGTGTCCTTATGAATTGGAGTTCTTTGACCCTTAAAATGCGTTGGCTACTTTTTTCCCATTGATTTTGATGTTATTGTCAAGATTAAAGGCTTTATGGACTCACGAGGGCCACATCCCCATTAGAGCCCCCCTTACATCAGCCTCCCCCTTACATCAGGTTACCTATTAGAGTCACTTTTACATCAGGGTCCCCTTTACTTCTGAATCCCCAATATAATGCCTTTTAATTAGAATCCCCATTAGACTCCCCCTTACATCAAGGTCCCCATTAGAGTTCCCCCTTACATTAAGGTCCCCATTAGAGTTCCCCCTTACATTAAGGTCCTGCCATGGTACTGGCAATGTTGCCCAGAACCTTCATTGACGCCCATGAAGGGTTCCGAGATGTGCACGAGCGTGCGTCGCGCCTCAGCATGCATTGAATGCCCACAAGCGGCGTGACAGACGCTGACACCAAGGGCCCTATTTAAGTCAGCCTGTGACTGCAGGACATTGCTGGATTATCTCTTCAGTTCCTTGTGTACCTTGACCCTGATTCCTGATCCGTGCTTACCTGTTGTGGCCTGGCTTGCCTTGACCTCGCTTCCTGATCTCCTAGTTTGACCCTTGGCCTGCTTCTTGACTCTGCTTCTGCTTCCTGATCACCCGGCTTGACCTTCGGCTTGTACCTGGACCCTGCTCGTGTATGACCTTGGCATGCCCCTGTATATGCTCTGGACTGACTTACCTGTGTATGACCCCGGGCCTGGCTTCTGGTTTATCCGCTTACCTAAACACAGCAAGCTCAGCTCTGCCTGCTTCAGTCATCCATCAGTGGCTAAGCTCATCTGACTGCAAACAAGCACCTGGCCAACCGTGCTTCTTTGGGCACTGCACTCCCTGTTCCCAACTCCAGGGGCGCGCTGCACTCAGCCGCAAGGGGAGCCCTCTTAGCATCTCCATCTTCATTCACGCTCCTGACAGGTCCCATTAGAGTCCCCCCTTGCATTAGGGTCCCATTAGAGTCCCCCCTTATGTGAAGGTCCCCACCGGAGCCCCCCTTAAATCAGGTTCCTTATAAAAGTTTCCCCTTATCGAGTATGGGTTAGGATTTAAGTAGAGACCATAGGTAGCATCTGCTGACCTGAATCCTCAGTCTACTGCACATTGAAGATTCTCCACTGACCCTAGTTGTGGGCTGGAATGCTGTAGAGGGCCATACACATAGTTTTGAGACCCCTGGACCCCCCATTTTGCAGTTTAATAGAGGCCAATATCCATTTGACAAGACCCACTACCAACCTGCATCTGAAGAAAGCCAAGATTCAAATCCAGAGCCTTCATTTTTTTGTCTTTCTGTTGTATGGAAGACTTGCTATGCATTGGCTTCTAAAACACTACTAATGCTGACAAGTTTGAGTAGAAGGCCAGCAACCACCAAAATAATCGAACAGATTTCATTAGGAGAAGGCAAGTTTCTTAGTGCTGACTGGGGAAGGCTTGGTGTTGGGCAGAATGATTCCTTCTATTCAGGTGAGAGGACATAGAAACAGAAGTTTGTCACGTGATAGATGTTGGAAATTATATTGTATTTAGTTAAGGGGTGACCTCAATTCTAATATATGGCGGTTACTTCTAAAGCCCATTTACATTTTATACGTGGAAGGACTGAGCGGCCACAGTGTGTATTGTGTGTTATATGTCATAATCCAACCCTTATCCCACAAGAAGAGCCAAACACTTTCAACACTAATCAGATTTTATTTATGAGTCTATTTAGTAAAATGTCCAACTTACGTATTTTCTCCGGAGAGGGGACACTTGAAAGGGGATATAATAGCAATGTACAAATACCGTACTGGTGACCCTAGTGTGTTATATGTCATAATCCAACCCTTATCCCACAAGAAGAGCCAAACACTTTCAACACTAATCAGTAGAGGTGCACCGAAATGGAAATTTCAGAACCGAAACGAAACCACAATTAAAAAAAATGACAGGCCGAAACCGAAACCGAAAATTACTTGTTGAAACTGTAAGTCAGAGAGGCAAGTGCTGTATTCACAAAGCACTTGCCTCCTAAGTTACGGCGGCGTAGCGTAAATGGGCCGGCGTAAGCGCGCCTAATTCAAATTGTGAAGAGGTGGACGTGTTTTATGTAAATAAACCATGACCCGACGTGATTGACGTTTTTAACGAATGGCGCATGCGCCGTCCGTGGACATATCCCAGTGTGCATTGCTCCAAAGTACGCCGCAAGGACTTATTGGTTTCGACGTGAGCGTAAATTACGTCCAGCCCCATTCACGGACGACTTACGCAAACGACGTAAAATTTTAAAAATTCGACGCGGGAACGACGTCCATACTTAACATTGGCTAGGCCAGCTTTTTGGTGGAATAACTTTACGCCTGAAAACGCCTTACATAAACGGCGTATCTTTACTGCGACGGGCAAGCGTACGTTCGTGAATGGCGTATCTCGCTGATTTACGCATTATAGGCGTAAATCAGCATTCACGCCCCTAGTGGCCGGCGGAACTAGACAGCTAAGATACGACGGCGCAGGCAGTAGTATCTTAGCTACATTTAAGTGTATCTCAATATGAGAATACACTTAAATGTACGACGGCGCAGATTCAGAGTTACGATGGCTTAACTCTTTCTGAATCTAGCTAATAATCTCTTTGTCAGTGGGCAAACGTACAAAATCAGCAATGGTTCAAATACTTTTTTCCCTCACTGTATAGAGGATGGGATAAAAAGATCAATCTCAGTGTTTACGGATGATACAAAGTTAAACAGGGCAATAACTTCTGCGCAGGATGTGGAAACCTAACAAGAAGACCTAAATAAAATAATGGGGTGGCAACTACATGACAAATGAGATTTAATGTTGAAAAAATTAAGGTAATGGGTTTGGGTTCTAAAAATACGAACGCAAGTTACTCGCTAGGGGGGAGAACCTCTGGGCGAATCTAGGATGGAAAAGGACATGGGGGTCCTAGCAGATGTCAGGCTCAGCAATGGCATGCAATGCCAGGCTGCTGCAAGCAAAGCCAACAGAATATTAGCATACATCAAAAAGAGGATTCACTCCAGAGATAAAACGATAATTCTCCCACTCTACAAGACTCTTATCCGGCCGCATCTTGAGTATGCCGTCCAGTTCTGGGCGCCAGTCCTCAAGAAGGTTGTGCTGGAACTGGAAAGAGTTCAGAGAAGGGCAACAAAGCTAATAAAGGAACTAGAGGATCTCAGCTATGGGGAAAGACTACAAGCATTAAACGTATTCTCTCCGGAGAGGGGACACTTGAGAGGGGATATGATAGCAATGTACAAATACCGTACTGGTGACCCTAGCATAGGGAAAAAACTTTTCAGAGAAAGGGAGTTAAAAAAGACACAAATTGAATATGGAAGAGAAGCGATTTAACCTTAAACTGAGTAGAGCACATATGTCAAACACAAGGCCCCCGGGCCAAATGCTGCTCTCCAAGCCTTGTTATTTGTCCCTCACACCAGGTTTGGACCTGCATTGCGCTCAAACTCTTGTCCACCAACTCTGGCACTCACCCTCTGCTCCAGCTCCACACTATCACTTGTAAACACAAAAGCCTTCTGTGTTTACAAGGGCCAGCTATGGTCTCAGGAAATAACAAATCTCTGCTAACACTCATCACGGCGCACGGTGGGGACAGATCCCCAGAATCTGAGAGGAAGAATGATCTCCCTGCAAGGCGAGGCAGAGTGGCCTACATAAAGAGATACTAGAGCCGGGTCAGGTAGGAGAGAGAGACACGAAGAAGCTTTGGGGTTGGGGTTTCACACTGCATAGTGCACCCCAAACCCTGCACTCTGTACACAGCACACCCCTAAGCTCTGCAATCTGTATGTAATACACTCCTGAACCCTGCATTCTGTACATAATGCACCCCTAAACCATGCACTCTGTGCACAACACACTCCTGAACTCTGTACTCTGTATGTAGCACACCCCCAGACACAACCGGCCCTTTGAGGGCAACCATACTGCTAATTCGACCCACAATGAAATTGAGTTTGACACCCCTGGCATAGAGGGTTGTTTACTGCCAGAGTGGTAAGGATGTGAAATACTCTTCTACATGCAGTGGATCAGCAGGGAGCAGCGATATTTAAAAAAACTATTAGATGGGCATCCTAACGATCACAAACATACAAGGATATACGATTCACTATTGACATAAACACATGCACACTCACATGCACACTGGGAGATATTTTGCTGATGCAGTATAACCACCTTGTTGTCAGGTAACTTGTGGCAAGATGACAGATGCACCCTGTTGGAGTCAGGAGTGCACCATAAGGTTGTGAACCCTTTGGCAGACTGCTGCGGATGGACAACAAAGTGGATATGGAGGATGGATCCATTGGAGCACAAACAGGGATCCCACAGGAAGCTTGAGCCCAAGATTCCCCCGGGCGCGGAGTCTAAGATCCAGCTGGTATTCACCAGAGCCTCTAGTGGGGAAGATGGCCTTAGCTGCAACTGAATCCAGGTCGCGGCCTCCATGGTCCCCTAGGTCACGCTCCGTAGGGAGAGAGGGGAAGCAGCCACTCAGGACACGAGATAGTGAAGGGTTAAGCTGAGGTCGGGGCGACAAGCAGACAAGGATAAACAAGGGACAGGCCAAGGGTCAGGGTCACAGGCAAACAGGAGTAGTCGGGGACAAGCCAAGATCGGTACACAGAGATAAACGTAGCGCACGGCAAGCAGGAACACAATGCTTAACAAACAACGTTAATCAGCAAGGCAGACCTGCAGTGCACTGGTTAATATAGAGTTCCTGTGGAGCCATACAGGGAGTAGAGATGATAAAAGCAGCTAGATAAGAGAGTCTGGCCTCTAAGGTGAACACATGGAGAGGAAGGTAAGCTGCCAGACATGACTGCATATCCATGACACTTGTGTCTTGTTGCTGTGCTGCTCAGTCTTGCCTTGGTGTATGACCTGTGACATGAAACTGTCCTCCACTACCTCATTTTAGTAGCAGAGTTTGGCTGTTCCCCACCCAGTTTTAGGCCCCCTACACAGCTGTTTCTCTTTCAGTTATTGACTGTGTTTCAACCTACATATGAAATTGATGATAATTAGAACCTGCTTGGTATAATTGGTTATTCATACACCTGACTGTAATACTACAAAATCCCTGATTTTGTGCAAGTGTTGTTGGTTTGAAGAAAAAGGGTAGTCACACCAAATATTGATTTGATTCATTTTTTTGTCCTGTTTGTTCACTTTGCTTTTTGAAAATGTATAAAAATAAACAATTAAAATATATATTTTTGAAAGCATTCTTACTTTACAGCATTTCTTCACAGTTCTTTTACTTTGTTGTGTTTTTTGAAGTCTCTATACTATCATGTATCATATTGTACATGCGGGAACATTTCCTTTACCAATGTTGTGTGTGGGTCAGCTCCACCTTAGGCTAAAGCCCTATACACACGATCGGATATCTGATGGAATCATAGGTGTGCGCAGCCTATTGCATTAGGGTGTGCACCCCAAAGCTCAAACATATTTTCATGTGTATATACAGTATACTGATGGTGTCAGTAGGGCAGTGGACAGTGTCAGTAGTTTTTTATTTTTATTATATATTTACTTTATTTTAGGAGCCCCATTAGGGAGCTTTGGTGAAATATCAGGGGTCTATTTCTGTGGGTTACTGCACGCTTAACGCAGTATATTTCTGTGCATTACTGCATGTTCAACGCAGTATATTCCAGTGTGTTACTGCACGTTTAATGCAGCATATTTCCGTGCGTTAGTGCATGTTTAATGTTGTATATTTTAGTGTCTTATGTAACGTTTAATGCTGTATTTTTCTGTGCGTTAGTGCAGGTTTAACACAGTATATTTCGGGGCAATCTGCACCACACAGGGTGATTAGGGTGTGCCCAGGCACACCTGGCACACCCTGTGCGCATGCCTATGGATGGAATCTAATCCGATAGATTTTTTTGTCGGATATTTGATGAAGCTGACTTTCATCGGTCTTGCCTACACACCATCGGTCAAAAATCCGACCGTGTCCAAACGCGGTGACGTAAAACACTACGACGTGCTGAGAAAAATGAAGTTCAATGCTTCCGAGCATGCGTCGACTTGATTCTGAGCATGCGTGAAATTTTGACCGATGGACTTCCACTCAGACGATTGATTTTTTCTATCTTTTTTTATTCATATGGAAAAATTAAAAAAAAAAAAATTTCACCGATGGAAAACAAACCGATGGGGCCCACACGCGATCAGTTTGTCCGATGAAAACAGTCCATCGGTCCGTTTTCATCAGACAATCCGATCGTGTGTACAGGGCTTTAGAGATTGACTTACAAAGAATTTGCATAGCCAATTGCCCAGTGAAAGTGCATGTTCTGTGCTAATGGGACGAAAAAAATGAAATAGGCTATATCCAGTGTTGTTCGAATACAGAGAATGGATTTTCTACGGAAAATACTGCATTTGGCCAATAGAAGGAGCTAAGTGTCATAAGAATTTCCTATAATACTTAGCCTCATCTAGTGGCCAAATGTAATATTTTCAAATCAATTGTTTACTGCACAGCAATTTACATGGTGGGCGTTGCACGACATGGTGGGCACTGCATGGCACAGCACATTACATGGTGGTTAAAGCACATGGCATTGTGGGCAATGCACATTACATGGTAGGAACTGCGCAACATAGTGAGCACTTCATGGCACAGCACATGACATAGTGGGAACAAGAGAGCACATAACATGGGGGGGGCGGTTGAGCAGCAGTCCTTCAAGATTTGTGTGACCGTGTGTATGCAACACAAGTTTGAGCCAACATCCCGTCAGAAAGAATCCACGGTTTTCTTGTCGGAATTTCCGATTGTGTGTACGCGGCTATAAAACCCTAAAATATAAAGAGGAATGCAGGACATACTCTGCAAAGTAGAGTTTCAGTAATAAATAATAAAAATAATAATAATATTAGATAAATGGCAATGGCACAGTGAGGTCGGCAATGGCATAGTGAGGCAGGCAATGGCACAGTGAGGCAGGCAATGGCACAGTGAGGTCGGCAATGGCATAGTGAGGCAGGCAATGGCACAGTAAGGCAGGCAATGGCACAGTGAGGTCGGCAATGGCACAGTGAAGTCGGCAATGGCACAGTGAAGCCAGCAATGGTACAGTGAGGTCGACAATGGCACAGTGAGGTCGGCAATGGCACAGTGAGGCAGGCAATGGCACAGTGAGGCATGTATAATGGCACAATGAGGTAGGCAGTGGCACAGTGAGGCATGTAATGGCACACTGAGGCATGTAATGTAATGTAATGGCACAGTGAGGCATGTAATATAATGGCACAGTGAGACATGTAATGTAATGGCACAGTGAGGCATGTAATGTAATGTAATGGCACAGTGAGGCATGTAATGGCACAGTGAGGAATGTAATGTAATGGCACAGTGAGGCATATAATGTAATGTAATGGCACAGTAAGATTTGAAAAAAGCTGAAAAAAGCCTGTTTCTGTCAGCGGTTGTTCCTGTCAGCGGTTGTTCTGGCTACCCCTCAGCTTCCAGACAGACTAGTAGAAAGGGGGTCATCTTATACGACGAGTATTTCCCAAAACCAAAATTTGAGCTGGAAAATTAGGGGGTTGTCAAATACGGTAGATAGATAGATAGATAGATCTCCATCTAATCATGTACAGATATGACAACATCCAAGCTCTTAATATCCTGTACTAGCTATAAGTCCTCAATAATTTGCATTTAATGCCCTTTAAAAGGTTTCTGGAATCTATTTTAATAGGCAAATTAAACACGATCCTCCGTCTGGTAAATTTAGATTGTCAGCGCTATACTTTATCGGCGGCGGTTATCATAACTCTCAAAATAAACGATCCTCCTCCTCCCTCCATATTCGTCATTCCGTGGATATCGTTTTACCATTCTGGGACTCACGCCCGGAGTCCCTTATCATTGATAATCTATTAAGCATCTGCTAGTACTAAGGATAATACTGAAGATCCAGATATGCTATCCAGGCTGCAGAAATTTCTCTTTGGGTCCAATAAACCCGTGGGCAAAGAGTGGGAAACTTGGACAGGAAAATTGTGTGCGAAATTGTAAAAAAAAAAAAAAAACTCACATTGTCTCATATTAGATCATTTGGCCCAATGTCCAAAGTCTATAAGGAGTTCTGTGCCACCAACTTTGTGATGCAGGAATGTAATCTGTTAAGCTCTGCAGATTTTCGGAAAATTTGACACGAGTGCTTCACCCATTAGTCTCTCAAACAGGCTGGAAGCTGTAGTAACACAGTACATTTTAAACAATAGGGATGCATGCGCACTCCTCCACGCATGGCTTCCTTAGCAACTGTGTGAAAAACTGCAACCACCAGTCGGGAATCATAGAGGTCTAACTCCCGAGTTAAACTCAAATTGGGGGAACTCGGCAGATAGAATGAGGGAAATGCAGGGAATAATGGGAGGAAGGGATACTAGGGGTTCAGACGCCCTAGAGAATACAAAATTTAAGAGGGGAATTGATCCAATACACTTTTGCAGTGAATACTTCACCATTTATAAAGCCACATACAATTGTCCTGATATGTCTCCTGAAGACGCTTATTTCTGAGGAGTAACCGGAAGAGGAGGGATTTATTCAGCACTATATAGGGGGGAGTAGAAGCCAGAATGGGCGTTGTTAATGGAGTGGACATCGATCTCCTGAGGAACAAACTCTGAGGCCCCGTACACACGACCGAGTTTCTCGGCAGAATTCAGCCAGAAACTCGATCCGAGCTGGATTCTGCCGAGAAACTCGGTCGTGTGTACACTTTTCGCCGAGGAAGCCGACGAGAAACTTCCTCTTCGGGCCAAATAGAGAACATGTTCTCTATTTCCTCGTTGTTCAATGAGGAAAGTTGGCTCGCCAAGATCCTCGGCGGCTTCAACACAGAACTAGACGAGGAACTCAATGTGTTTGGCCCGTCGAGTTCCTCGGACGTGTGTACGGGGCCTCAGCCATAGCTTCAGACAGCAAGCGGGGCTTTGTTACTCAGAGAGAGATCAATGATATTCTCGATAACATTTAACAACGTCACATAAATACCCAGGTAAAAGTGGCTTAAGATTTTGTCCGCCATTTTAAGAGGTTGGTAGATAGTGTGGTGATACAGGGAAAAAATATGTCATGGGCTCTGGCATGCACGCAGGGGCAGGTGGAATTGTCAACCAACATCAAGCTGATTGTACAATCTCTGTATGAGGGGCAGTGGCCTTATGAGTTAGCATCACAGCTCAGTAAGATTTTACCAAAGCACATCTCTTACTCTAATCCAAGATGGTGGTCGAATGCCTGGATGGGCTGTACTAATTTGGATTATGAGAGATGCTATGCTTCCTCATTGATCCCATATACAGAAGTACAGACTCAGTTTGTATATTCGGTGGTATCAATGGGCTTGCTGACTGGGGATTCTACCTTGTTGCATCTGAGGCTAAATTACCCACATTTGATCAGAGAGGATGGGAGCTGGAGGCAGGTTGATATTTCCCTCTGTCGGAGGCATGACCATGAAGTCCTGTGTATGCCAGGTCAATACACAGTGGTGAATGAGAAATGTTGGGACGATGCCTCGCTCTGTGTTCTGGATGGTGAAAACATTGCTGGGAAGGGAACACTGGTGTATTATTTGGGAAATGGGAGAGTTTGTTTCTTTGTCCTAAAGCAGGGGTCTCCAAACATTCTAAACAAAGGGCCGGTTTATTGTCCTTCAGACTCTAGGAGGGCCGGATTATGTACAGCAGGAGTGGAAATTTTCCTGGCATTAGTGGGAGTAAGCATTGCCACATTTGGTATTAGGGGTAGGAACAGTGCCCAGTCCTTGGTATCAAAGGGAGGAATTTTTGGTGTCAGTGGAAGAAATGATGCCCCATTGTTGGTGGCAGGTGGCAGAATAGTGGCTTGTATCAGTGGGAGGAATAGTGCCCAAAGAGCCAGAAAAAGGCAAGCAGAGGGCCACATCCGGCCCTCGGGCCGCAGTTTGGAGACCACTGTCCTAAAGGATACTAATGTAACGTTAGTCAGGGAATGTTCTGTGAACCTGACACTAGCTGGAGGAGCATGGTGTACCCTTGGCAGTGTCTCTGAAATCCAGACACAGGAATGGAATTATGTGGTACCGCATATTGCCAATCTGTCTGTGGATATCAACCATATCCGCCCTGCTAATCTGAGAGCCCTGAACCTTGGTATGGGAAGGAAGATACAGGAATGGTTAACAGATTGGGATAGAGGTGAAAGCCTTATGAGGATGCTGCAGCAAGAGAGAGATAATGCTACTATAGTCATCCACCATGATCAGAATGAAATAAAGGAGGTAGTGCATCAACTAGAAAATGATGCGGGAGGGTCTTGGTGGGAGGTAGTTTTTGGACATTCCAGTAAGGCCAACAGTATTTTGAATTATTTGATACAACCCGTTGTAGTATTGCTCATTATTGCTGCAGCATTGTCATTGGTTCAAGTTGGTATGTGCTGTTGGACTCGATGTTTATATAGGAAAGTCTTGCATTTATCAATACAAGTTGAGGGACGAATCGTGGTGAGGTCTCTTCATACAGGTTAGAGGCTTTGCTGCCAATTCAGAACACTGAAATACCGCCAACATTCCAGAATTGCGGTAGGGAAGACCATTGTGAACGAACTTGCATAATCCCTGTAACGATCAGGGGTTAACACCGTTCACGATCTTCCATTCCACCAACCACGACAGCTTATTCGACAATCCACAATAGGGTTGTCCCGATACCGATACCAGTATCGGTATCGGTACCGATACCGAGTATTTGCGGGAGTACTCGTACTCCCGCAAATACCCCCGATACTGAAATAGAATACTTGTTCCCCCCCCCCCCGCCGCAAAGCCGCCGCCGTTAATCAGCGTGCGGGGAACATTACAGCTTTCGTTTGAATAGCTGTATCCCCGCCGCGTATAGACACTCCCCCTTGTGCGGGATTGGACGGATGATCTGTCCAATCCTGCACAAGGGGGAGTGTCTATACGCAGCGGGGATACAGCTATTCAAACGAAAGCTGTAATGTTCCCCGCACGCTGATTAACGGCGGGACGTGCGGCATCATCAAGGTATGTAGGACATGGCTGCATTATGTGGGGGACATGGCTGCATTATGGGGGGGGGACATGGCTGCATTATGGGGGGGGGACATGGCTGCATTATGGGGGGGGACATGGCTGCATTATGGGGGGGGGGGGGAATGGCTGGAATTATGGGGACACATTTAAAAAAAGTATTGGTATTCGGTATCGGCGAGTACATAAAAAAAAGTATCGGTACTTGTACTCAGTCCTAAAAAAGTGGTATCGGGACAACCCTAATCCACAATCCAGCAGACAGGACCCATTGGATTTTCCCCAGAAATAACGAGACAGACATCTCTGTTACTGGTTCCAAAATGAATGAATCTTTTAATGGTAAAACTCAAGTTTTTATACAGTTCACAAACAAAGCATGTTACAGGGACAATGAAACTCTCCACCCCCAACATCACACCATGGGGGCTTCAATACACATTCTTTTAGATAATGACATTCCACATCTATCATCAATAGAATTCACACCAAACAGTATTAGCATCACACACTGAGTTCCTAACGAGTCCCTGTCAATCCACATCTTAGACAGACGTTCTGACTCTGCGATAAACTATTCATACCTGATTACAATAGACATTCCTTTAGTAAACATATTTGACATGCTAATCCACTACACCTGAAAGTCAGACATCTGACCATTCAGACTGCCAACACATATCTATCATCAATAGAACTTCCACACAATACAGTGTAATTATACATCACACAATAGACAATGAAATATCTTAGGAGCCAGACTCAATTAACACCTCAAAAGGCTATGTGTCCCCACATGAATGAGTCACATTGCTATTGACCTGTTGGAGTCAAAATAAACAACTTGTAATATTTCAAGATCCTGCAATACATGAATTATCATTAATGTCCCATCTCATGTAATTCATGATATCAGTTCTCAGTCATCCTATGCCCAAAAGGGACATAGGATGACCCCAGACCCAAGAGTCATTAGCGAAGCTGGCACAGGAGTACCCCACAGCACCCCTACTCTGGAGTTGTTTGCCTCCCATGGAAGAAAGTTTAGATGGAATAACTGTGGCTAAATGTTGGGTCTTGGATCTTAATGGGCGCGAGGGTTCATAGTGCACCGCCAAGCTTTGTAAGTACTTGGGACCCTGTCCCCAGTATGCACGAAAAAAGATACAAAGCGTTTTAAAGATCACTCTCTGCTCGATAGGGAGCCAATGAAGTGATCTCCTGGCCAGGCTAATGTGATCTCGTCTCTAGACCGAGTACAAAGCGAGCAGTGTGGTTCTGAACCACCTGGAGCTTATGGGCCCATTTTTGCGGGGCATCCAATAGGAATACGTTTGCCCCGTCTAACCGGGAATGGATAAAAGCCTGGGCAAGTAGTGATCTGTTATTTTGCATGAATAGATGTTTCACTTTTCTGAGGAGCCTTAGATGGTAATTGGCATTCCGCAGGATGTTTCTAAAGTGGGGCACAAACGAGAGGGTGTCATCAATTATGACTCCTAGGTTTTTTACCTGCTTGGCTGGAATGGGTGCGGGTCCGAAAGATAGAGGCCAAGCACCCAGCAATAGGGGGCTAGTAAGACCAATTAATAGAACTTCAGTTTTGGCTGCGTTCAGTCCAAGCTTATTGCCAGCCATCCAGTCTTGTATTTCTACCAAGAAGTTTCAACCCGGACACATGATTCAAAACCCGGACCCCCTGGGTGAATCCCGGACAGGTGGCAACCCTAGCCTATAGGCTCCTGAGATGTAAAACTGGCCCTGTAGGAGACAATTCAATTGA
>NC_053500.1:135344172-135480682 GCF_905171775.1 Rana temporaria | reverse complement strand
AACCACAGGCAAGAAAATCGCTCAGTCTATGGAGTTTAATAAAATAAAATAAAAGTTTGCTCTTGGGTCTAATATCACTTTAAGTTTGTCTGTATATTACTTTGCCCCACGGATCACTTTGTAACATTTCAATAAAGTTAAGCAAAAAAAAAAAAAAACACACACACACACACAACAAAAAAAAAGGTAAACAATGCCTTGACTTGTAAACACACAGGACTCCTCCCCCCCCCCCCCCCAAAGCCCGTCCACCAATCCGCACAGGGAAACACATAGCGCTGATGTGAATGAGCCCTTCAGACATAGGAATGGAAAAAAACAGAAAAAAAATGTCCGATCTCAGTGTGAGAGAGGACCGAGGAGAGGACTGAGAAGAGGACCGAGGAGAGGACTGCGCTCCATCACTTACATTCGTCTTCCCGGACTCATTCCTGATCATGTCCATCCGCCTCCCTCTCCGCTTGTTATTGCTCTTCCCAGGATGAGGATCACACAGCCGGAAGGAGGGGCAGGGACTACATTTCCCATCATGCTTTCCAGTCACTTCCTGTGTCAAAGGACTACATTTCCCGTCATGCTTTCCAGTCACTTCCTGTGGCCAAAGGACTACATTTCCCATCATGCTTTCCAGTCACTTCCTGTGGCCAAAGGACTACATTTCCCATCATGCTTTCCAGTCACTTCCTGTGCCAAAGGACTACATTTCCCATCATGCTTTGTCGTGTATTTCTGCTGTGACTTCCTGGATTAGACAGTCACATGGTTCAGCTTGTTTCTATTGTTAGATCATTGTAATTATTAAAGAGAAGACAAATCCCACTGCACAGTATTACATCTCCTGTCCTGTATGCCGGTGTCTTGTCACATTCGGCTCCCTATCACAGACTGCTCCGGAAGTGACGTTGCATCGCCGCCATCTTGCTACACCCCACACCATTGCACAGTAATGATAGAGCGTGAAGGGGACAAGCGGACATCTTGTTACACCCACCGGAGTTTTAGATTTCACAGTTATTTTCAACACAAAACGGAGCTTATATGTTTAACCACTTCATTACTGGGCACTTAAACCCCCTTCGTGCCCAGACCAATTTTCAGCTTTCAGCGCTGACGCATTTTGAATGACAATTGCGCGGTCATACAACATTGTACCAAAATTATATTTTTATCATTTTTTTCCCCACAAATAGAGCTTTCTTTTGGTGGTATTTGATCACCTCTGCAATTTTTATTTTTTGCGCTATAAACATAAAAAAACTGAAAATTTTGAAAAAAAACACAATATTTTTCACTTTTTGTTATAATAATATCCCATTTTTTTTTAAAAAAATAAAAATTTCCCTCGGTTTATGGCGATACGTACTCTTCTACATATTTTTGTTAAAAAAAATCGCAATAAGCGTATATTGATTGGTTTGCGCAAAAGTTATAGCACCTACAAAATAGGGGATTTTATGATTTTTTTTTTTTTACTAGTAATGGCGGCGATTGGCGATTTTTTTGTCAGGCCTGCGATATTGCGGCGGACGTATCGGGCACTTTTGACACAATTTTGGGACCATTCACATTTATACAGCGATCAGTGCTATAAAAATACACGAATTACTGTATAAATGTGACTGGCAGTGAAGGGGTTAACACTAGGGGGTGAGGAAGGGGTTAAATGTATTCCCTGGGTGTGTTCTAACTGTAGGGGGAGGGGGGTGACTGGGGGAGGTGACCGATGCTGTGTCCCTATGTACAAGGGATACAGCATCGGTCTCCTCTCCTCTGACAGCACGTGGAGCTCTGTGTTTATCTACACCCCCAACCTTCCAGGCCTTAGATCTATCTACACCCCCAACCTTCCAGGCCATAGATCTATCTACACCCCCAACCTTCCAGGCCTTAGATCTATCTACACCCCCAACCTTCCAGGCCTTAGATCTATCTACACCCCAACCTTCCAGGCCTTAGATCTATCTACACCCCCAACATTTCAGGCCTTAGATCTATCTACACCCCAAACTTCCAGTCCTTCGGTCTATCTACATCCCCAACCTTCCAGGACTTAGATGTATCTAAACCCCAACCTTCCAATCCTTAGGTCTATCTACACCCCCAACCTTCCAGGACTTAGATGTATCTAAACCCCAACCTTCCAATCCTTAGGTCTATCTACACCCCCAACCTTCCAGGACTTAGATGTATCTAAACCCCAACCTTCCAATCCTTAGGTCTATCTACACCCCCAACCTTCCAGGCTGGGGGGTGTAGATACATCTAAGGCTAGTTTAGTTAGGTGGAATAAACTAGTTGGCTTTACACATTAGCTCATTGATATGTAAACGAATTCAAATCCCATATTATATAAAAATAAAGTGTGTTTGGGTAAAAAAGTGTGGTGTTGCAAATTCCTGTGCCCCAGAAAAGGAATGAATGTTTACCTGAAAAAATATCCCACATCACCATGAAAAGTGAGCATTGACAACATAAGTAGCATGAAAATGGACATCTGGACATCTAAGGGTGTTTTCATAAAAAAAAAAAAAAATCAATTCAAACAGCATGTCAATTTGTTCTGGGCAAATAGGACAAAATCAAATGTTATTCATTAAAAAGTGTGAATGTGGAAATACCACATCATGGCCACTAGATGGCAGAGAGTATCATAGAAAAGAACTTTGCTCCTCAGCTCCATCTAGTGGCCATAATGAGGTACAAAGCAAGGTCCATAAAGACATGGATGAGCGAGTTTGGGGTGGAGGAACTTGACTGGCCTGCACAGAGTCCTGACCTCAACCCAATAGAACACCTTTGGGATGAAGTAGTACTGTGCAGAGTCCATACATACAGAATAAGAACAGATACTGAGAATTTCACCCGGTGTATTGTCACATTCGGCTCCCCATCACAGATTGCTCCGGAAGTGACATTCCGTCGTTCTGTAGCCATCTTGATACACCCCACACTCAGAAGGGGGCAAGCGGACATCTTGTTACACCCACCGGAGTTTTAGATTTCACAGTTATTTTCAACACAAAACGAAGCTTATGGGCCAGATTCACAAAGAGATACGACAGTGTATCTACAGATCCCCCATCGTATCTCTGACTTACACTGGTCCTATCTATGCGCCTGATTCATAGAATGAGTTACGCATAGATAGGGCTGGAAGGTTGGGGGTGTAGATACATCTAAAGCATGGAAGGTTGGGGGGTGTAGATAGATCTAAGGCCTGGAAGGTTGGAGGTGTAGATACATCTAAGGTCTGGAAGGTTGGGGTGTAGATAGATCTAAGGCCTGGAATGTTGGGGGGTGTAGATAGATCTAAGGCCTGGAAGGTTGGGGGTGTAGATACATCTAAAGCATGGAAGGTTGGGGGGTGTAGATAGATCTAAGGCCTGGAAGGTTGGAGGTGTAGATACATCTAAGGTCTGGAAGGTTGGGGTGTAGATAGATCTAAAGCATGGAAGGTTGGGGGGTGTAGATAGATCTAAGGCCTGGAAGGTTGGAGGTGTAGATACATCTAAGGTCTGGAAGGTTGGGGTGTAGATAGATCTAAGGCCTGGAATGTTGGGGGGTGTAGATAGATCTAAGGCCTGGAAGGTTGGGGGGTGTAGATAGATCTAAGGCCTGGAAGGTTGGGGGTGTAGATAGATCCAAGGCCTCGAAGGTTGGGGGGTGTAGATAGATCTAAGGCCTGGAAGGTTGGGGGGTGTAGATAGATCTAAGGCCTGGAAGGTTTGGGGGTGTAGATAGATCCAAGGCCTGGAAGGTTTGGGTGTGTAGATAGATCCAAGGCCTGGAAGGTTGGGGGTGTAGATAGATCTAAGGCCTGGAAGGATTGGAAGACTCCTCCTGGGCGTGGCCTCTTCCTCAGAGCTCCCTGGTGATGATTCTAATACGACCCCCCCCCCCCCCCCCCCGCACAGGCCTCTCCCCTTTATGACCATAGGGCCCCTATATACACAGATATATACACAGATTATCTGACCCCTCGGGCTGCCCTCATAGCCCCTCCCCGCTCCTCTCTCAGCTCTTCCCCATCACTTCACACACAGCCAGACACACGTGGACCTTCAAACCTCCCCCAACCAATCGCAGCACAGTGCGCCCAGCCGTCCCTTCACTCATTGGATATCCGCTACCTAGTCCACCAATCGGCGCATGAGTCTTGATTTGTTTGTGGGAGGGGCTCCGAAGTCCGCGGTACCGGGCTGGAGAGTGTCGGTGGAATCTTCTCTTCTATCACTCGTTATGGCCGCCGCAAGGTGCCGCAAGGTCGTTATCCTGGGCCATGTATCGGTCGGTAGGTACGGAGGGGGAGGGGAGCATGGTACATTCCGCACTGTGTGCTCCGACTGGGATGTCCCTACCTGTCCGGGGCCCCATTGGAGGGGGAGGGGCGTGGTGTGCATCACAGGGGGACCCCCCACACTCACCCCTAGGAGAGAGAGCCTGGTACTCCATGGACCCCCCATGTGCTCTATGGAGTCATAGGGGAATAAGGAGCAATAGAGACTCATGTCAAAAATATAGATTAATGTAGAGTCATTTATTAATATACAGAGTAATAAGGAGTAATACAGAGTAATATATTATTATACAGAGTAATAAGGAGTAATACAGAGTAATATATTATTATACAGAGTAATAAGGACTAATACAGAGTAATATATTATTATACAGAGTAATAAGGACTAATACAGAGTAATATATTATTATAATACAGAGTAATAAGGACTAATACATTAATATACAGAGTACTAAGGAGTAATATATTATTATACAGAGTAATAAGGAGTAATACAGAGTAATATATTATTATACAAAGTACTAAGGAGTAATACAGAGTAATATATTATTATACAGAGTACTAAGGAGTAATACAGAGTAATATATTATTATACAGATTAATAGGGACTAATACATTAATATACAGAGTACTAAGGAGTTATATAGAGTAATACGTAGTAATATACAGAGTATTGAGGAGTAATATATTAATATACAGAGTAATAAGGAGTAATTTAGAGTAATACATAGTAATATACAGACTAATAAGGAGTAATATACAGAGTAATAATGAGTTATATAGAGTAATATATTATTATATTACTAGATAGAGTACTAAGGAGTTATATACGTGATACATAGTAATATACAGACTAATAAGGAGTAATATATTAATATACAGAGTAATATATCAATATGCGAGAGTAATATACAGAGTAATAAGGAGCTATATAGAGTAATATATTAATATACAGAGTAATATAGTAATAAGGAGTTATACAGAATATACAGAGTAATATATTAATATACAGAGTAATAAGGAATAATATATTAATATACAGAGTAAAAGGAATAGTATACAGAGCAATATATTATTATACAGAGTAATATATTAATATACAGAGTAATAAGGAGTAATATATTAATATAGAGAGTAATATAGAGTAATATATCAATATGCAGAGTTATAAGAAGTAATATACAGAGTAATATATTAATACACAGAGTAATAAGGAATAATATACAGATTAATAAGGAGTAATCTATTAATATAGAGTAATATACAGAGTAATAAGGAGCTATACAGAGTAATATATTAATATACAGAGTAATAAGGAGTAATATAGTAATAAGGAGTTATACAGAATATACAGAGTAATATATTAATATACAGAGTAATATATTATTATACAGAGCAATACAGAGTAATATATTAATATACAGAGTAATAAGGAGTAATATATTAATATACAGAGTAATAAGAAGTTATAGAGCATTGAAGACTAATACAGACAAATGTAGAGTAATACAGAGTAATGTATACATTAATTCAGAGTATTAGACTAATGTAGAATAATAAAGACTTGTATGATACAGAGTAACGCAGATTAATAGAGACGAATGTAGTAATATTTTACTATACAGGGTAATACTTTAATATTTGAGTAATACACAGCATCAAAGACTAATAAAGACAAATGTGGAGTAATATACATTAATACAGAGTATTAAACTTATATAAAGTAATAGAGTTTATTGTAGTGTGGAAAAGAGTGGATTAGTAGTAATAAGGAGCAATGTAGACTAATAGAAACTAACGGAAAAAATGCAGTGTAATGCAGAGTAATTAGTGGTAATATAATAATATACAGAGTAATAAGGAGTAAAACAGAGCATTGAAGACTGATACAGACACATGTAGAGTAATATACATTAATACAGAGTATTATACTACTGTAGCGTAATAGAGGTTATGGTAGTGTGGTAAAGAGTGGATTAGTAGAGACTAATGTAGAGTAATATGGACTAATACAGAGTATGTAGACTAATGCAGCGTAATACAGAGTAATGTAGATTAATAGAGACTAATGCAGAGTAATACAGAATAATATAAACTAATGTAGAGTAACAGACACTAATGTAGAGTAATGTAGAATAATATAGAGTAATGGACTATTTTAGAGTAATAGAGATGTGTGTGATACAGAGTACAGTAATGTGAATTTACTTAGGACTAATGTAGAGTAATAGCTTAGGAATACAGAGTAATATACACTGGTACCGACTAATATAGAGTAATTTGGAGTAACAGATTATTGTAAAGTAATACAGAGTAATGTAGAGCAATAAAGGTGTATATGATACAGAGTAATGTAGATTAATAGAGACTAATGTAAAGTAATATGGAGTAATGCAGAGTAATAATATAATATCGAGTAATGGAGTTGGACTTAGGCCCCGTACACACGACCAAGTTTCACGACAGAATTCAGCCAGAAACTCGGTTCAGAGCTGAATTCTGCCGAGAAACCCGGCGTGTGTACACTTTCGGCTGAGGAAGCCGACGAGGACCTCGGCGAGGAAATAGAGAACATGTTCTCTATTTCCTCGTTGTTCAATGGGAAATTTCAGCTCGCCGAGGTCCTCGGCGGCTTCACAAGGAACTCGACGGACAAAACGATGTGTTTTGCCCGTCGAGTTCCTCGGTCGTGTGTACGCGGCCTCAGAATAATACAGAACAATGGAGATTAATAGAGTAAGTGACTAATGTAGAGTAATAAAGACTAATGTGATGTAATACAGAGTAAGTGACTAATGTAGAGTAATAAAGACTAATGTGATGTAATACAGAGTAATGTAGCGTAATAAATATTAATGTAAACTTTACTAATGTAAAGTACTATAGAGTCATGCATAGAAATACAAACTAATGTAGAGTAATAGTGTTGGATGTAGAGCTAATGGGTAATTAGATTAGAGTAATTAGGATTAATACAAAGTAAGAGACTAGTGTAGAATAATATAGAGTAATGTAGAGTAATATAGACTAATGTAGAATAATACAGAGTAATAGAGACTAATGTAGAATAATACAGAGTAATGTAGAGTAATAGAGACTAATGTAGAATAATACAGAGTAATGTAGAGTAATAGAGACTAATGTAGAATAATACAGAGTAATATAGAGTAATAGAGACTAATGTAGAATAATACAGAGTAATAGAGACTAATGTAGAATAATACAGAGTAATGTAGAGTAATAGAGACTAATGTAGAATAATACAGAGTAATAGAGACTAATGTAGAATAATACAGAGTAATGTAGAGTAAAAGAGACTAATGTAGAATAATACAGAGTAATAGAGACTAATGTAGAATAATACAGAGTAATGTAGAGTAATAGAGACTAATGTAGAATAATACAGAGTAATAGAGACTAATGTAGAATAATACAGAGTAATGTAGAGTAATAGAGACTAATGTAAAAAAAAATACAGACTAGTGTAGAGTAATAAAGAGTAATGTAAACCAATGTAAAGTAATAGATTATTTGAATGTGGAGTATTACAGAGCAATGGGGATTAATACAGAGCAATAGACAAATGTAGAGTAATACAGACCAATGTAGAGTAATGGAGATTAATACAGCATAATAGAGAATAATGTGAAGTAGTACATAGTGATTTGAAGTAATGTGAGGCAATATAGAGTGATAGTAATGGGGAGTAATACAGGCCATGGAAATGTAGACTAATACTGCAAATGTAATGTGGGGCAATGCAGAGTAATCCATTGTGATGTTGAGTAAGGCAATGTAAAGTAATCCATAGGAATAATAGGAGTAATACTGAGCAATGGTGAGTAATGTGGAATAATCCATAAGTAATAAGGAGAGATGTGGAATAATCCATTGTAATGTAGGGCAATATGGAGTAATACTGAGTATAATGTGGAGTAATACCGAGTAATGTGGAGTGCTCCACTACAGATCGCTCTGTCGGCCCATAGGGCCCATATGTATTTTCTGCACGGGACTCGGGATTTTGGTGGAAAGCTAGCAGAAGATACTCGCCCAAAGTACACACATTTAGACGTGTATGAATCTAACGCTGGCCATACATTATACCATTTTTTTGTACAATTCTCCTTTAGATTTACCAAAACCATATAATATGAGGTCACACCTAAACGTTCTTCCCATCATGAATCTCTTTGTGCCCAGCCCCCCATCTGTGGCCCCTCTATGCCTGTTACCCCGTCCCCAGACACTCCTTGGCTCCTCAATTCTGGATTGCTGATCCTATTTTGCCACCAATATTTCCCTTTTTTTAATCTGTAGGTAAAACAGCCCTGACCCTTCAGTTTGTCAAAGGAGAATTCCCGAAAGAGTATGAGCCAACTCTGGAGAACAGTAAGTACCAGAGACTGTATAGTGAACAGTAAGTACTAGTTGACCATAGAGAGAGCAGTAAGTATTATAGACCACAGAGTACAGTAAATACCGGATGACCATAGAAAGCAGTAAGTACCAGCCAACCATAGAATAAGTACCATATACAATAGGAAACAAAACGTACCATAGAAAACAGCAAGTACCTGCTGACTATAGAAAGTACCATAGAAAGGAGTAAGTACTATTGACCATAGAGAAAAGTAAATGCCAGCTGACTATGGAGAACAATAAGTACCAGATGATTATAGAAAGTAGTAAATGCCAGTTGACCAAAGAGAGCAATAAATACTAGTTGACCATAGAGAATGATCATAGAAAATAGCAAGAACCAACTGACCATAGAGAGCAGTAAGTACCACATATTCATTGAAAGCATTATGTACCAGCTGACCATAGAGAGCAAAAAATAAATAGTTGACCATAGAGAATGATCATAGAAAATAGTAAGTACCAGCTGACCATGGAGAGCAGTAAGTTCCAGTTGACCATAGAGAACAGTGAATACCATATGACCATAACGAGCGGTAAGGACAGGCTGATTATCCCTTTCATGCCTATGCCTATGTATGACATTTGGTGTTTACAAGTTAAAATCCATATTTTTGGCTAGAAAATTACTTAGAACCCCCAAACATTATATATATATTTTTAGCAGAGAATCTAGAGAATAAAATGGCGATTGTTGCAATATTTTATGTCACACGGTATTTGTGCGGCGGTGTTTTAAACACAACTTTTTGGGAAAAATTTACTTTCATGAATTTTAAAAAAATGAAAAAGTAAAATTAGCCCATTTTTTTTGCAGAATGTGAAAGATGATGTTATGCCGAGTAAATAGATACCAAGCATGACACGCTTTATAATTGCACGCACTCGTGGAATGGCTACAAACTACGGTAACTAAAAATCTCCATAGGCGACGCTTTAAACTTTTTTTACGGTTACCAGGTTAGAGTTACAGAGTAGGCCTAGTGCTATAATTATTGCTTTCGCTCTTGCGATCGCGGCGATACCTCACATGTGTTATTTGAACACCGTTTTCATATGCGGGCGCGACTTCCGTATGCGCTTTCTTTGCTGCGCAAGCTCGCGGGGAGGGGGGCGCTTTAAAAAAATTTTTTTTTTGTTTTCTTATTTATTTATTTATTTATTTTTTCTAATATTAAATTTTTTTTATTTTTTTTTTTACATTTTGATCACTTTTATTGCTGTCACAAGGAATGTAAACATCCCTTGTGACAGCAATAGGTGGTGACAGGTACTCTTTATGGAGGGATCGGGGGTCTAAAAGACCCCCGAGCCCTCCTTTGCACTTCAAAGTATTCAGATCGCCGAAAACGGCGATTCTGAATACTGTGTACTTTTTTAAATCCGGCGCCATTGGCATCTGAGAAACCCGGAAGTGACGTCATGACGCCGCTTCCGTGGTTTCAATGCGGACACTGAATCAAAGCCGTTTACGGCTTTGTTTCAGAGCTCGCCGAGACGCTGGAGGCGCCGGATCGTGTATCGGGTCTCCCGTGGGACGGGAGGCCCGGTCAGAGCGGCGGGAGGGGGGGATGTCCCCTCCCGCTCCTCCGGCATAACAACCGAGCGGCTTTTAGCCGATCGCCCGCTCTAAACAACGGTACCGGGATGATGCCTGCGGCTGCAGGCATCATCCCGGTATAACCCCTGAAAGCCGAGGACGCATATATGCGTACGCTCGGCGTGAAAGGGTTATAGAGAGCAGCAAGTGGCAGCTGACCATAGAGAACACTAAGTGCCAGTTGGCTGTAGAGAACAGCACGTACCAATTGACCATAGAGAACAGTAAATACTAGTTTTCCATAGAGAGCAGTAAGTAGCAGGTGACCATAGAAAGCAGTAACTATCAGGTGACCATAGAGAGCAGGAAGTACCAGGGAAGTATCAGGTGACCATAGAGAGCAGGAAGTATCAGGTGACCATAGAGAGCAGTAAATATGAGGTGACCATAGAGAGCAGTAAGTATAAGGTGACCATAGAGAGCAGGAAGTACTAGGTGACTATAGAGAGCAGTAAGTATCAGGTGACCATAGAGAGCAGTAAATATCAGGTGACCATAGAGAACAGGAAGTACCAGGTGACCATAGAGAGCAGTAAATATCAGGTGACCATAGAGAACAGGAAGTACCAGGTGACCATAGAGAGCAGAAAGTACCAGGTGACCATAGAGAGCAGGAAGTATCAGGTGACCATAGAGAGCAGGAGAACCATGAGGAAATCTCCAATGGAACACGGACAGCAATAAAAAAAAACTGTCAGAGCCTCTAGGGCTGGGCAATTCCCCCCCCCCCCCCCCCCCCCCAAAAAAAAAAAAAAATCTGCGACTTTTTAATAAAAAACTAGATTTACGATTCAAATCAAGTTTTTTTTTATGGACACCGCGTTGGTCCTGAGAAACTGCGGGCAGGAGTTCTTAGGCGAGGCCGTGGCTTCGGCCTAGTCCACGGCGTCTGGCCTCTCAGACTAGGCCGAAGCCACGGCCTCGCCTAAAAACTCCTGCCCGCAACTCCTCAGGACCGGCGCGGTGTCGGCGCCGGTCCTGGTGGGGAATTTTTTTTTTACATTTTTCCCCCAGCCCTAAGAGCCTCTCAGCCTTCCACGCTTTATTCAAAAAATAAAATGGTTACGTTACACTTTCATTTCTGTTTTGGTAACCTGTTTTCTATTGGCTCCTCCTCAGTTTGGAACAATACGGTTTATGTGGGAAAGGATCAGTATGAAGTGACTGTGGTGGACACAGCGAGTCATGTAAGTATTTGTTTCCATTATACGGTGTAATGGCGACATTTGTGGCTGTGTCTGACTTATTGCCTTCCACTTATATACAGTTGGAATTCTCCTTCCTTCCTCCATCCTTTTTTATTGGTGTAGATGGATACATCGTGGTCTACAGTGTGGATTCCAATGCAAGGTTAGTGCAGAGTTCTGAGATGTTCTCCTAATGTTCTACCCGGTGTAGATGGTACATTGTGGTCTACTCTGTAGATTCTATCACAAGGTTAGTGCAGAATTCTGGGCTGTTCCCCTACGGATATATTTGGTGTAGATCAGGGGTCTCCAAACTTTTCAAACAAAGGGCCACTTTATTGCCCTTCAGACTTTAGGAGGGCCGGATTGGGGCCAGCAAGGGAAGAAAATGTCACGGGCCCGGCATCAGTAAGAACAAATATGGCCTCAAGGTTGGTGGTCAATAGGAAGAGTAGTATTCCCCCTATTAGTAGGAGGAATAGTATCCCATCATTGGTATCACTGGATAATATTAGGGTTGTCCCGATACCGATACTAGTATCGGTATCGGGACCGATTCCGAGTATTTGCAGGAGTACTTGTACTCCCGCAAATGCCCCCGATACCTAAATAGAATACTTCACCGCCAACGCTACGCCGCATCCCCGCTGCCGCCGCCACTTGGTTAATACGGGCAGGGAACATTACAGCTTTCATTTGAATAGCTGTAGTGTTTCCCGCCGCGTATAGACACTCCCCCGAGCAAGGGGGAGTGTCTATACGCAGCGCGGCGCAAAAGACTACAGCTATTCAAATGAAAGCTGTAATGTTCGCCGCCCGTATTAACCAAGTGGCGGCGGCAGCGGGGATGCGGTAGCATGTAGGTAAGGGGGACATGGCTGGATATGGGGGGGACATGGCTGGATATGGGGGGGGACATGGCTGCATATGGGGGGAGACATGGCTGCATATGGGGGGGACATGGCTGGATATGGGGGGGACATGGCTGCATATGGGGGGACATGGCTGGATATGGGGGGGACATGGCTGGATATGGGGGGACATGGCTGATATGGGGGGGACATGGCTGGATATGGGGGGATATGGCTGGATATGGGGGAGACATGGCTGCATATGGGGGGACATGGCTGCATATATGGGGGGGACATGGCTGCATCTGTGGGGGGACATGGCTGCATTTGGGGACACATTTAAAAAAAAAGTATCGGTATTCGGTATCGGCGAGTACTTGAAAAAAAGTATCGGTACTTGTACTCGGTCCTAAAAAAGTGGTATCGGGACAACCCTAGATAATATAGTGCCCCATTGTTGGTGTCAATGGGAGGAATAGTGCCTCATGTCAGTGGGAGGAATTGTGCCCCAAGGGCCGCATAAAGGCTAGCAAAGGGGCACATCTGGCCCTCGGGCCGCAGTTTGGAGACCCCTGGTGTAGATGTATACATTGTGGTGGAATACTCTGTGGATTATCTTACAAGGTTAGTTAATATTTCTTGACTGTCACCCTACTGATCTCCCTGATGTTACATTGTGGTCCACTTTGTGGGACCCTTACAAGGTTAGTGCCGAGTTCTGGGCGGTTCCCCAACTGATGTAGACGCTACATTGTGGTCTGCTCTATGGATTCTATCAAAAGGTTAGTGCAATGGCTCCTGCTACTGTGTGAGCCAACGAGGAGAGAGAGAGACCCCAAAGAGCCGCTGCTCTCATGAACATCACTGGATGGAAATGGGGCTCGGGTATGTATTGGGGGGGAGGGGTGGGGGGAGATGCTCCAAGAAGGTTTTTTACCTTAATGCATAGAGCCTATAGATCCACTTTAACCACTTGCCGCCCGCCATATAGCAAAAATGACGTCGGCAAAGTGGTTCTGTTATCCTTACCGGACGTCATATGACGTTGGCAGGATAACAAGCCGCTGCGTGCCCCTGGGGGCGCATTGCGGCGATCGGTGGTGTGGTGTGTCAGTCTGACACACCGCAACTCCGATCCGTCGGAGACTCTTTACCACGTGATCAGCTGTGCCCAATCAAGGCTTATCACAATGTAACCAGGAAGAGCCGTTGATCAGATTTTCCTCACTCGCATCTGTCAGACACGAGTAGAGGAGAGCCGATTGGCTGCTCTCCTGACAGGGTGGGGGGGGGTTTGTGGGGTCTGTGCTGATAGTTTATCAGCGCAGCTCCCCCTCGGATGCCCGCCCAGGATGGCCACCACACTGGACCACTAGGTATGCCCCCTTAGACCACCAGGGAATGCCAATCTGTGTCCAGGCAGCTGCCAATCAGTGCCCACCCACAGTGCCACCAGGGATGCCTATCAGTGCCATCTACCAGTGCTGCCTATCAGTGTCACCCATAAGTACCCATCAGTGCAGCCTTTCAGTGCCACCTATTAATGCCCATCAGTGCCACCTAATTGTTGCCACCTCATCAGTGTTGCCTTATCAGTGCCACCTCATCAGTGCCCATCTTTTGTTGCTTATTTCTGCTCTAAAGTGATGAAAAAAATGATGTCTTTTAATTGATTTTTCAGCTTTCAGATTGCGGTAGTGCTGCACCAAAAGCTGCAGGAGAGACGAGGCATAGGCTGGTAAGTATTATTTATTTAATTTAGGTACAGTGGAACCTCGGATTGCGAGTAACGCGGTTAACGAGCGTTTCTCAATACGAACATTGTATTTTTAAGAGGCCAAAGCAGTGTGCAGTACAGCGTATGGTCTATGGTAGGTGGGGGGGAGCTGAGCAGAGCCGAACGGAAATGCACGGAAAGGCCTGAGGACAGCTCGGCTGACCTCGACAAATCTCGGGAACGAAGTCTTTCCGAGGTATGTCAGCCGAGGTGTCCTCTGACCTTTTTGGCCGTTTCCGAGGCTCTCCGGCGCCCCCCGCCTCTGGCCACATGCGGTACTGCATGCCATTGAAGTTAATGCGGGGGGAAAAAAATATTTTTGTTTCCATTGACTTCTATGGAGAAACTCGATTCGATATGTGAGTACCTTGGATTACGAGTATTCTCCTGGAACTGATTATGCTCGTAATCCGAGGTTCCACTGTATTTATATAGCGGCATTAATGTGTTCAGTGCTTTACACGTTATTCATTCACATCAGTCCCTGCCCTTGAGCTTACAATCTAAGTTTCCTATTGTGATGGACTCCGCACACCTGCTGGGTATCTCGGGCCAGTAAGCTGCTTTCCTTCCCAAGCTCTGGAAGACGAGACCCGTGGATCTGGCTATAGTTACCCCATGATCCAGGCAACACCAGTTTTGGAGTAAACCAGAATAAGAACAAACAAAATTAACGTCCTTTTTTCCCCACAAATAGAGCTTTCTTTTGGTGGTATTTGATCACCTCTGCGGTTTTTATTTTTTGCGTTATAAACAAAAATAGAGCGACAATTTTGAAAAAAAAAGCAATATTTTTTACTTTTTGCTATGATAAATATCCCCAAGAAATATATAAAAAAAACATTTTTTTTCCCTCAGTTTAGGCCGATACGTATTCTTCTACATATTTTTGGTAAAAAAAAATCACAATAAGCGTTTATTGATTGGTTTGCGCAAAGGTTATAGCGTCTACAAAATAGGGGATAGTGTCATGACATCTTTATTAATATTTTTTTTTTTTTTTACTAGTAAAGGCGGCGATCATCGATTTTTATCGTGACTGCGACATTATGGCGGACACATCGGACACTTTTGACACCATTTTGGGACCATTGTCATTGCCCACCACTGATTACTAACACTGGCAGTGAAGGGGTTAACCTGTAGGGGGCCCTAAAGGGGTTAAGTGTGTCCTAGGGAGTGATTCTAACTGTAAAGGGTGTGGCTACGAGTGAAAACGTCACCGATCGCTGTTCCCAATGACAGGGAACAGACGATCAGTGTCAAGTCACTAGGAGGAACGGGGAGATGTTGTGTTTACACTGACATCTCCCCGTTCTTCAGCCCTGTGACCCGATCGTGGGACAGCGGCGGACATAGAGTCCGCGGGCACGGTCACAGAGCTTGCGCGCAACCACGCGATGGCAAATTAATAGGGAAGTACCTGTATGCTGATTTGCCCAGCCGTGCCATTCTGTCGACGTAAAAAGTTGTGCAGCGGTCCTTTAGCGGTTAAAGAACCCTGGATAACAGGGGTGTTTCCCTGGATAACGCGTTTCAGGGATGCACCCCTTTCCTCAGTGCTTGCATAGTCCTGAGGAAGGGGGCACACCTGTTTGCTCCTTAACTGCCAGTGATTGGTCCTCTGGGTGGTGCCGTAATTCCGAGGCCCGAGCTACTTGGAGGATGTTTACTAGGTCAGTCTCTGTATATGGAATCAGTGGCTGATCTGGTGTTAGTGATCGATCTTAGTGACACATCTCCATCCCTACTACCAACAGGAGTAATATAAAAAAAACTTTTCCCCGTAGCTCCATCTTCCACATTTATCTTCTGGGTTGTCGCACTTGTGATGCCCCGTACACACGATCGGAAATTTCCGACAGCAAAAGTCCGATGTGAGCTTTTGAATGGAAATTCCGACCGTGTGTAGGCTCCATCGGACTTTTGCTGTCGGAATTTCCGCCAACAAAAGATTGAGAGCTGGATCTCAACTTTCTCAAAATCCGATCGTCTGTAGCAATTTCGACGCTCAAAATTCCGACGCATGCTCGGAAACAATTCGACGCATGCAAGGAAGCATTAAACTTAATTTTCTCGGCTCGACATAGTGTTGTACGTCACCGCGTTCTTGACGGACAAAAGTTCGGAGAACATTTTGTGTGACCGTGTATGCAAGCCAAGCTTGAGCGCAATTCCGGGGGAAAAACCATCCAAGGTTTTTCCGACGGAAAATCCGATCGTGTGTACGCGGCATTAGTTTGGTTTAATTCGGACAGCAATTTTTTTTATTTTTTATTTTTATTTTAGTACTCCGATTGTTCTTGTGGGGAACAAGAAAGATCTGCCAGCACAAAGGTAATCGTCTTTTTATCTGTTGTACCCTCTTCTTCACATTTGGCCATTTTAGATGAAGATATTCCATTCTTTCTGCTCTTCAGTCGTCAAGTGTCACAATTAGAAGGCCAGAGGCTGGCGGACACCTGGGGATCACCATTCCTGGAAGTGTCTGCTAATGACCCCGAGGTAAGACGACAGACAGTAAGCCAAGCTTTGTAGTATCCAGATTGTTTTGTATTTGTGACGAGACATATACATGTATGTATAATAATAATAATAATAATGTATAGATAGTGGGAGATTGGTGTCACATGGACAGGTAAAGGAGCAAGGATCCCACTGTGTCATAAAGCCTTCCCTTCCCAGTACATCAAACCCAACACAGTTATATTAATATATTTTATTGTTCTGCATACATTAGAGGCGGGTGTCCATTTTTTTTTAAAACATTTGTTTTTATATATATATATACATTTAAAAAAAAAACATATGGAATCAGTGGATCTGGCTATATTTACGGGGCCAGATCCACGTACATCGGCGCATTAATCCGCCGGGCATAGCGTATCTAAGATACACTACGCCGCCGTAACTTATCTTTTTTTTATCAAATCCTCAAAGAATTTGCGCCGTAAGTTACGGCGGCGTAGTGTATCTTTGGCGGCGTAATGGCGCGGCATTCAAATCTCTGTGATGGGGGCATGTTTTATGTAAATACGTCGTGACCCGACGTAAACTAAGTTTTTTTTTAACTACGCATGCGCCGTCCGTGGGGGTATCCCAGTGCGCATGCTCGAAATTAAACCGGAACAAGCCAATGCTTCCGACGAGTGACATCATTCTACGCAAATCCCTATTCGCGAACGACTTACGCAAACAACGTAAAAAATTCAAAATGCGAGGCGGGAACGACGGCCATACTTAACATTGAGTGCGCCTTATAATAGCAGGTTTAACTGTACGCCGGAAAAAGCCGAACGCAAACGACGTAAAAAAATGCGCCGGACGTACGTTCGTGGATCGCCGTAACTAGCTAATTTGCATACTCGACGTGGAATTCGACGTAAACGCCACCTAGCGGCCGCCGAAAAATTGCACCTAAGATCCAAAGGCATACGAAGATGTACGCCTGTCGGATCCATCCGAGATGCCGTTGTATCTTGTTTTATAGATACAAAACAAAGGTACTACACGCAAAATTTGAAATTACGCAGCATACCAAGAGATACGCCGGCGTAATTCTTTTGTGGATCTGGCCCACTGTTTATATATGTATATATATATATATATATTTATATTTATTTAAAAAAAAATACATACTGCCAGTGTCCCTGATCACCGCCACACCAGTCATTTGATAAAAATTAACTTTTCTGATGACGGTATGTAAAACAAATTGTTAACATTTTTTTTTTATTATTATTATTAATTAACTTAATTTCCCCAAAAATTGTAAAAAAATAAATACAAATTTAACCGGTTAAGACCCGGACCATTATGCAGGTTTAGGACCGGGCCACTTTTTTTGCGATTCGGCACTGCGTCGCTTTAACTGACAATTGCGCGGTCGTGCGACGTGGCTCCCAAACAAAATTGATGTCCTTTTTTCCCACAAATAGAGCTTTCTTTTGGTGGTATTTGATCACCTCTGCGTTTTTTATTTTTTTTGCGCTATACACAAAAATAGAGCGACACTTTAAAAAAAAAAATCTATATTTTTTACTTTTTACTATAATAAATATCCCCCAAAAATATATTTAAAAAACTTTTTTTTTTCCCTCAGTTTAGGCCGATACATATTCTTCTACCTATTTTTGGTAAAAAAAAATCGCAATAAGCGTTTATTGATTGGTTTGCGCAAAAGTTATAGCGTTTACAAAATAGGGGATAGTTTTATGGCATTTTTATTAATACATTTTTTTTTATTAGTAATGGCAGCAATCTGTGATTTTTATTGGGACCGCGACATTATGGCGGACACATCGGACACTTTTGACACATTTTTGGGACCGTTCTTATTTATCCAGCGATCAGTGCTATAAATATGCATACTAACAAAAAAATAAATAAATGTATGAAGAAAGATTATTTATTTGCCCCAATTTTTTTATTTTATTATTTTACTGTTTTTTTTTCCTTTATATATAGAAAAAAAAAAAAAAAACAGCGGTGAGTGCATACTAACAAAAAAATTAATAGCCAGATTCAGGTAGCTACGCCGACGTAACTCTGAATCTACGCCGCCCTAAATTTAAGTGTATTCTAGAAACCAGATACGCTTAAATTAGGCTAAGATACAAGCGGCGTAAGTCTCCTACGCCGTCGTATCTTAGGGTGCAATATTTAGGCTGACCGCTAGGTGGCACTTCCGTTGAGTTCGGCGTAGAATATGCAAATGACTAGATACGCCGATTCAGAAACGTACGTGTGCCTGGCGCATTTTTTTTACGTTGTTTACGTACGGCTTTTTCCGGCGTAAAGTTAGTCGAACAAATAGTTGGCCTAGTCAATGTTAAGTATGGCCGCCGTTCCCGCGTTGAAATTTATACGTCGTTTGCGGCGTACTTCGGAGCAATGCACACTGGGATATGTACACGGACGGCGCATGCGCCGTTCGTAAAAAAAACGTCAATCACGTCGGGTCACCAGCCATTTACATAAAACACGCCCCCTCATCCTCATTTGAATTAGGCTTACGCCGGCCCCATTTACGCTACGCCGCCGTAACTAAGGAGGCAAGTGCTTTGTGAATACAGCACTTGCCTCTCTGACTTACGGCGGCGTAGCGTATATGCGATACGCTACGTCGCCTGAAAGATGCGCCGCCGTAGCTGAATCTGGCTATAATACTGTAACTGTTTCAAAAATTGATAACAATTTCTTATGGGTGTTGCATGACATGAGTAATTGTCATTCTAAGTGTGACGGCGCTGAAATCAGAAAACTAGGGGGGGGGGGGTATAGTGCCCGGCGTTGATGTGGTTAATCATGATTTATAATCGCAGGATTGGAAAAATTCTGCAAAGTGTTCAGCAAACTCATCACAACATTTTCTCGTCCATTACAGGAAAGCAAACTGGTTTTCTTGAAAATGATCGAGGAAATCGATCGCATGGAGAAGTCCTTCACCAAGAAGAAGAAGTGTCACCTAATGTGAAGGGTATGGGGAGCTGCGGGATGAAGCCGCACACCGAATAGGGGCGTCTGTATCCAGGCCCGTCCCCTCCCCCACAGCGCGCACTCTGATTGGTTATACCTAATGTACTCCCGGGTTGGGAGCCGCGTTATATAATATATAATATTATTTTATTGTTTTTCCCTTTTTTCTGGGAATTTGGTTTTTATGGTCGGTTGTAAAACCACATATTGGGAAGGACTTTCCGTGTTATTTAAATTCTTTTTATTTTTAAGTTATTTCTATTTTTGCACTTTTATTACACTTCTGTACCCAGGAGTGTGAGATTTACGGGTAAGGGGGGGGTGTCTCCTAGGCTGTTGCTGATTGGATGAACCCTGGATTTGCTGCCTGTTTTCATGTTTGGGGGGGGGGGGGGTCAGAGAGGACGGCATACACTTAGGGGGGGATCTACTAAGACTGGAGCACTGGTAGCCAATCAGCTTCTAACAATAATGCTTTGACAATAAAACCTGGAAGCTGATTGGTTTCTGGGCAGAGCTGCGCCATATTTACATGCTCTGGCCCGGATTCAGATAGGAGATACGACGGCGTATCTCCTGATACGCCGTCGTATCTCTGAGTCCGGCCGTCGTATCTATGCGCCTGATTCAGAGAATCAGTTACGCATAGATTTCCCTAAGATCCGCTAGGTGTAAGTGTCTTACATCGTCGCATCTTAGGCTGCAATTTCACGCTGGCCGCCAGGTGGCGCTTCCGTTTGTTTACGTGAGGAATGTGCAAATTACAATTTACGTCGATTCAGAAACGAACGCCCGCCCGGCGCTTTTTTTGTTTACGTAGTTTGCGTTCGCCTTTTTCTGGCGTAAAGTTACCCCTGCTATATGAGGGGTATGTGCGGCGTATCCTATGTTAAGTATGGCCGTCGTTCCCGCGCCGAGTTTTGAAATTTTTACGTCGTTTGCGTAAGTCGTTCGCGAATACGGCTGTACGTCATTTACGTTCACGTCGAATCCAATTACGTCCTTGCGACGTAATTTGGAGCAATGCACACTGGGATACTTTACGGACGGCCCATGCGCCGTTCAAAAAATACGTCAAGAACGCAGGGGGCAACTGCAATTTAAATAAAACACGCCCCCTACATCCCCATTTGAATTACGCGGCCTTACGCCGCAACACATACGTTACGCCGCCGTAACTAAGGGCGCAAGTTCTTTCTGAATACAGAACTTGCGCCCAAAGTTACAGCGGCGTAACGTATCGGAGATACGTTACGCCAGCAGAGAGATGCGCGCATCTTTCTGAATCTGGCCCACTAGTTCTAGTGAATCTCCCCCAGAATCTGGCGCAGAGCAACCAATCGTCTTCTAACTTCAGCTTGCTCAATTAAAGGAATTGTAAAGGTACAATTTTTTCCCCCCTAAATAGCTTCCCTTACCTTAGTGCAGTCCTCCTTCACTTACCTCATCCTTCCATTTTGCTTTTAAATGTCCTTATTTCTTCTGAGAAATCCTCACTTCCTGTTCTTGTGTCTGTAACTCCACACCGTAATGCAAGGCTTTCTCCCTGGTGTGGAGTGTCTCCCTTGGGCTACAGGAGAGTCAGGACACCCACTAACACACAGTTCCTTTCTCTATCTGCCACGTAGAGAGCGTCCTGACTCTCCCGTAGTCCAAGGGAGGGGGCGAGCACGACACTCCACACCAGGGAGAAAGCCTTGCATTACTGTGTGGAGTTACAGACAGAAGAACAGGAAGTGAGGATTTCTCAGAAGAAATAAGGACATTTAAAAGCAAAATGGAAGGATGAGGTAAGTGAAGGAGGACTGTACTAAGGTAAAGGAAGCTATTTAGGGGGAAAAAATTGTACCTTTACAACCCCTTTAAGCGTAGACAATACACACTGAATGCGACTTTGAAATTGTGCGACTTCACTTGAAGTCGCTCGATTTTAAAGCCGCAGGACAGTGCGAATTTTCCTGACATCCGTGTGACTTCATGCACAGATATCTATGCAAGTCGCAGCTTGAAATCGCAAAAACTCACGCAAGAACCTTTTTTTTTTTTTTTTTTTTATTTGAAGTCACACCAGTTTGAAACCGGTTCCATTGCTGACAATAGGGTGCGACTTGTCATGCGATTTGGAACTGTCAAGTTGCACCAGTGTGAACGGGGGCTTAAACCTAGAAGCTGATTGGTTACTAGGCACAGCTGCACCAGATCCTGTGTGTGTGTATCAGGTTTAGTAAATCACCCCCCACTCTGTACATCAGGGGTGCGCAACCTGTGGCCCTCCAGCTGTTGCAGGACTACAAGTCCCATGATGCACTGCAAGCCGCTGACAGTTACAAATATGACTCCAAAACAGAGAGGCATGATGGGACTTGTAGTTTCGCAAACAGCTGGAGGGCCACAGGTTAAGCACCCATGGTGTACATAATGGGTTCTCAGCCTGCAGCTGTTGTAGAACTACAAGTCCCATGAGGCATTGCAAGACTGACAGCTGACAAGCCTGACTCCCACAGGCAGAGACATGATGGGACTTGTAGTTTCGCAAACAGCTGGAGGGTCACAGGTTGAGCACCCATGATATACACCAGACCCCCCCCCCCCCCCCGCTGTTGTGGAACTACATTTCCCATGAGGCATTGCAAGGCTGGCAGTTACAATTACTCCCAGAGGCATGATGGGACTTGTAGTTCTGCAACAGCTGGAGGGTCCCCAGGTTGCCTACTCCTGGTGTATACTGGATGACAAAGATTGTTTTATAATTCTGAGCATGGTCACTTGACTTGTTTCAATGTAAAAGTGCCTTGTTTATCCCGGCCTCACCCCAGGGTGGCGTGTAACATTGTATTACCTTTGTCTTCCTTCTGTATGTAAATGAAGGTACAGATTTTTATTTTATTTTTTACTAAAAACGTGAAAAAAAAAAAAATGGTTATTTCAGTTTACAGTTTGAATTTTGTATACGAATTAAACATATGATTGGATAAGTCGGGTTCTTCTTTGATCGCCTCTATGTGTATTTATCATTTCCTACTTCCAGCCGCATCGGCACATGTTACCGCGCTTCCCAGGCTAATCCTATGGCTCCTTTCACACTTGTCCTGCGACTTGGGACTTACAAAGTCGCATGACAAGTCGTACCCCAATGATTTCCAATGGGTCCCGTTCACATCTGTGCGACTTCAAGTCAAAGAGACTTCAGCGTAGTCCCTGCACTACTTTGGTGCGACTTGAGGTCATAGACTCGAGTCCACATGACAGTTCATCAGGATAGTTAGTTCAACCAAGGCATATGACATTATAACGCTACAAATTGCAGGGCTTGGGAGTTAGTAACTTGGAGGTCAGGGGAAAACGCAAGGGTCAGGAAAAAGTAGTACAGGGGTCAGGTGTAAGTCATGCAGAAGTCTGTGGTAAGTAGTGCAGGGGTCAGGAGTAAGTCATGCAGAAGTCTGTGGTAAATAGTGCAGAGAGCAGGGGTCAGGAGGGACTTCAGGGGCGGACTGACAACCAATGGGGCCCCCGGGCAATAGAAGAGTATGGGGCCCCTGGGCTTACAGATGGCCACCACCCCAGGAGGCGGGGCAGCTAAAATCTCCCGCCCTCGATGTCGCGTCATTCAATCAGGTTATCGGTAACCGGATCCGGTGAACCTGATTGGCTGAGATGCGTGTCAGTGCGTCCCCCTGGTGAACTATTTGGAAGCCGCTGGCTCTGATAGACACTTCCACAGCCAACCAGCTGCCGTTATTCAGATGGCCGGTGCTCACCAGGGGGGCCGGCCATCTGAATACTGGGCGGCAATTGTTTTCAGTGGCGGTGCAGGAGCGAGAGGGGGCGGCGCTCCAGCGCCAACTATGGACGCACCGCCACTGGTCAGTAAGATGTTATGTGGCGTACAGGGGTGAGTAGCAGACGTGCAGGGTCAGTAGGATGTACCGCAGGGGTCAGGAGTAAGTAATACAGAGGTCCATAGTATGTAATGCAGAGTCCATGGGTCAGGAGTAAGTAATACAGAGGTCCATAGTATGTAATGCAGAGTCCAGGGATCAGGAGTAAGTAATACAGAGGTCCATAGTATGTAATGTAGAGTCTGTGGGTCAGGAGTAAGTAATACAGAGGTCCATAGTATGTAATGCAGAGTCCAGGGGTCAGGAGTAAGTAATACAGAGGTCCATAGTATGTAATGCAGAGTCCATGGGTCAGGAGTAAGTAATAAAGAGGTCCATAGTATGTAATGCAGAGTCCAGGGGTCAGGAGTAATAATACAGAGGTCCATAGTATGTAATGCAGGGGTCAGGAGTAAGTAATAAAGAGGTCCATAGTATGTAATGCAGAGTCCAGGGGTCAGGTTTAATTAATTTAGAGGTCAGCAGGAACTAACAGAGTGCAGGGGCCAGGAGTAAGTAATATAGAGATCGCCAGTAAGTAGAGTGTAGGGGTCAGTAGACCACATAGGTCAGGTTTCGCTCCCCATGGGCATCAATGAGCAATGGCCACTGTCTCCAGGTCACTAGTTTGCCTTCCTTGGACCACTTTCGGTCAGTCCTGACCACTGCAGACTGAGAACATCCCACAGGAGCTGCCGTTTGGGAGATGCTCTGACCCATTACAATTTGGCTCTTGTCAGAGTGGCTGGAATCCATATGTTTATCCATTTTGAACACATCAGCTTCAGGGACAA
Organism: Rana temporaria; assembly: GCF_905171775.1. Lineage (NCBI taxonomy): Eukaryota > Metazoa > Chordata > Amphibia > Anura > Ranidae > Rana > Rana temporaria. The sequence goes on along the minus strand of NC_053500.1, from coordinate 135,456,398 downwards.
CATGCTCACTTGCTGCCTACTATATTCCAACACACTTTTAGGCACCATTGTATTGAGATAATCAATGTCATTCACATTGCAGCGGTTCTAATGTTACGGCTGATTGGTGTATAGCAGTAGCCACCAGATGGCAGTATTGTTATACAAGTAAATGTGGTATTGTATTTCTAGTAATCATTTCTAGATGTCAGAATCGTCACATAAGGATATGTGGAATTGCATTTGCTGGCAACAAACACTAGTGTTACATAGATACACTATATTACCAAAAGTATTGGGACGCCTGCCTTTACACACACACATGAACTTTAACCACTTAAGCCCCGGACCTTTAGGCAGCTAAATGCCCAGGCCAGGTTTTGCGATTCGGCGCTGTGTCGCTTTAACAGACAATTGCGCGGTCGTGCGACGTGGCTCCCAAACAAAATTGGCGTCCTTTTTCCCCCCACAAATAGAGCTTTCTTTTGGTGGTATTTGATCACCTCTGCGGTTTTTATTTTTTGCGCTATAAACAAAAATAGAGCGACAGTTTTGAAAAAAATGCAATATTTTTTACTTTTTTCTATAATAAATATCCCCCAAAAATATATAAAAAAAAAAAATTTTTTCCTCAGTTTAGGCCGATACGTATTCTTCTACCTATTTTTGGTATAAAAAAAAATCGCAATAAGCGTTTATCGGTTGGTTTGCACAAAATTTATAGCATTTAAAAAATAGGGGATAGTTTTATTGCATTTTTAGTAATTCTTTTTTTTTTACTACTAATGGCGGCGATCAGCGATTTTTTTTTTTCGTGACTGCGACATTATGGCGGACACTTCGGACAATTTTGACACATTTTTGGGACCATTGTCATTTTCACAGCAAAAAATGCATTTAAATTGCATTGCTTATTGTGAAAATGACAGTTGCAGTTTGGGAGTTAACCACAAGGGGGCGCTGTAGGAGTTAGTGTGTGTTTACAACTGTAAGGGGGTGTGGCTGTAGGAGTGACGTCATCGATTGTGTCTCCCTATAAAGGGGATGACACGATCGATGCAGCCGCCACAGTGAAGCACGGGGAAGCCGTGTTTACATGCGGCTCTCCCCGTTCTTCAGTTCCGGGGACCGATCGCGGCGATCGGGTCTCGCGGTGCCGGCGCACGCCCACGGCTGGGTAGATGTGAACGACGTGCCGGTACGTTGATCTGCCCAGCCGTGCCATTCTGCCAACGTATATCGTCGTGCGGCGGTCATTTAGTGGTTAATGGCATCCCAGTCTTAGTCCGTAGGGTTCAATATTGAGTTGGCCCCCCCTTTGCAGCTATAACAGCTTCAACTCTTCTGGGAAGGCCGTCCACAAGGTTTAGGAGTGTGTCTATGGGAATGTGTGACCATTCTTCTAGAAGCACATTTGTGAGGTCAGGCACTGATGTTGGAGGAGAAGGCCTGGCTCGCAGTCTCCGCTCTAATTCATCCCAAAGGTGTTCTGTCGGGTTGAGGTCATGACTCGAAGCGGCCCTTTACCATGTTATCAGCTGTGTCCAATCACAGCTGATCACATGTAAACAGACTTGCTGGTTATCGGCAGTCCTTTCCTCACGTGCTGTGTCTGTGTAAGGAAAGGAGTACCGATAGCCGGCAAATCTTTTAGCACACTGTTTACACGATTCAGATGGCCGGCCCCCTGGTGAGCACCGGCCATGTGAATAACGGCAGCTGGTCGGCTTATACTCGAGTATATACGGTATATATCCCATGATTTGTTCAGCCTAAATAATATACACTGATTTGGGTTATTTATTCTTTTTTACCAAAGAAATGTAGAAGAAGATTACGGGCCAGATTCACAGCAGAAATACGCCAGATCTACTGATACGCCGGCGTATTTTCAAATTTGCCGCGTCGTATCTTGATTTGGAATCCTCAAACCAAGATACGACGGCTTTTCACATAGATCCGACAGGCGTACGCCTTCGGATCGTAGGTGTAATTCTCCGGCGGCCGCTGGGTGGAGTTTGCGTCGTTTTCCAGCGTCGGGTATGCAAATTAGCTGATTGCGGAGATCCACGAAGGTACACGCGTTCGTCGCATTCTCTTACGTCGTCTCGCTAGTCGGCTTTTCCCGTCGTAAAGTTACGAGTCCTATTTAGATGGTGTAACATTAGACCATCCATGTTAAAGTATGGCCGTCGTTCCTGTGTCGAATTACAATTTATTTATTTTTTTTGCGTAAGACGTGCGGGAATACGAAAGTACGTTACGCACGTCGCCGCTCAAAAAACACGTCGGGGCGCCGTAATTTCGCGCAAAGCACGGCGGGAAATTTCCAAACGGAGCATGCGCAGAACGTTCGGCGCGGGAACGCGCCTAATTTAAATGGTACACGCCCCATTTGAATTAGGCGGGCTTGCGCCGGACGGCTTTACGCCGCCGAAAGTTTACACGCAAGTGCTTTGTGAATCAATCACTTATGCTGGAAACTTGCGGCGGCGTAACGTAAACGGGATACGATACGCTGCCGCAAATCTACATGAATCTGGCCCTACATTTTGGCCTGAATTTATGAAGGAAGGTTATTTGCAAAATTTTATAACAGAAACTAAGAAAAACATGTTTGTTTTTCAAAATCTTCAGTGTTTTTTTATTTATATAGCAAAAGATAAAAAAATAAAAAAAACCTGTGGTGATTCTACCAAAAAAAAAACTATTTGTGCAAAAAAAAATTATATACATTTCAGCTCCTGCCCTGTTCTGGAAGGGGGTAAAACCTTCCAGAGGTCAAGTGGTTAAACTGGATAACGTTAAAGTGGTTTTATTTTTTTTTTTTAAATATACCACTAGGGGGTGCTGGGTCTTTATAAACATACAGTATAGCCATTCATGAAGAAAACGAAGGGTGTTTTTTTTTTTTCTTATTTATTTTAAGTGTATGTATTAAGCCATCTAATGGAGTACAAAAAGTGGTCATTCTTAAATATAATTTATTATATCCGTGTATGATTTTATTAGCTTTTTATACATATGGGGGCAGATCCACAAAGAAATTACGCCGGCGTATCTACTGATACGCCGGCGTAATTTCAAAATTCCCGCGGCGTATCTTTGTTTTGAATCCTCAAAACAAGATACGACGGCATCTCGGGGTCGATCCGACAGGCGTACATCTTCGTACGCCGTCGGATCTAAGCTGCAATTTTTCAGGCGGCCGCTAGGTGGCGTTCCCGTCGAAATCCGCGTCGAGTATGCAAATGAGCTATTTACGACGATCCACGAACGTACGTCTGTCCGGCGCTTTTTGTTACGTCGTTTGAGTTCGGCTTTTTGCGGCGTATAGTTGAAGCTGCTATATGGTGGCGTACTCAATGTTAAGTATGGCCGTCCTTCCCGCCTACAATTTAGATTTTTTTACGTTGTTTGCGTAAGTCGTTCGCGAATAGGAATTTGCGTAGAATGACGTCACCGTCGTAAGCATCGGCGGGTTCCAGTTTAATTTCGAGCATGCGCACTGGGATACCCCAGGGACGGCGCATGCGCAGTTCCAAAAAAACGTTGTTTGCGTCGGGTCACGACGTATTAACATAAAACACGCCCCAATCACAGCCATTTGAATTCCGCGACCTTAAGCCGCGATAGATACACTACGCCGCCGTAACTTATGGCGCGGATTCGTTGAGGATTCAATTTAAAAAAGATAAGTTATGGCGCCGTAGCGTATCTTAGATACGCTGCGCCCGGCGCGGATGTACCTGGATCTGCCCCATAATATATCAATATATACCACTGATAACAGGCAACAACAAAGTGGTGGAGGATCTGTGTTTTTCTAATAATTACACGTTAGATAAATATACATTGTATGCATGGTTGGCGTAATTGTAGGATTAAAGCATTTTAGTTATAAAAAATATAAATGGCTATGCGCATTTAGAGGAGGAGGAGGAGGAGGAGGAAGTGTGCAGTATATATGAAGACTTTAAAAAAAATTGCATCGGGGTAAAGGATTTTATAAGGATTTAAGCCTTACCTCACTTTGTGATGAAGTCACATGACTGTGACGAAACGTGTTGGGTGGGGTTTAATGACGTCACTGGAAACAGACAAGGCAGCAACTTGCATTACAGGTTTTTCGTGCTGATTTATGTTGTAAGACAAACAAAGTTGTTTTATTAACATTGCGGTTTAAGTATGTGCCCTTAGGAGATGGTTGACTGTTGAATGCAAGTGTGTTTTTTAACGTTTTTTTACTAAATGTTGTTTTAACACCTCGATACTTCCATATGTACAGATACTGGTATTGTATTGAGGTGGTTATAGCAGGATCATGGTTGCGGCCAACTGAATATTGAACCCTACGGACCATGGGGCAGATCCACAGAGCAAGTACGCCGGCGTATATCTACTGATAGGCCGGCGTACTTTCAAATTTCCCGCGTCGTATCTTTGTTTTGAATCCTCAAACCAAGATACGACGGCATCTGGGTTAGATCCGACAGGCTTACGTCTTTGTACGCCTTCGGATCTAAGATGCAATTCTTCGGCGTCCGCTGGGTGGCGTTCACATCGTTTTCCGCGTTGAGTATGCAAATTAGCTATTTCCGACGAGCGGCCGGCGCATTCCTTTACGTCGTCTCTAGTCGCTTTTTTCCGGCGTATAGTTAAAGCTGGTATTTCGTGGCGTATAGTTAGACTTGCCATGTTAAGTATGGCCGTCGTTCCCGCGTTTATTTTGAATTTTTTTTTTTGTTTGCGTAAGTCGTCCGTGAATTGGGATGGACGTAATTCACGTCTATGTTAAAAAAAATTACGTCCTTGCGGCGTCATTTAGAGAAATGCACAGCGGGAAATTTAGCGACGGCGCATGCGCAGTTCATTCGGCGCGGGGACGCGCTTCATTTAAATGAAACACGCCCCCTAATCGCCGATTTGAATTCCGCGCCGTTACGCCGCTTGAGATACACTATGCCGCCGTAACTTACGGCGCAAATTCTTTATGGTTTCGATTTAAAGCCAGGTAAGGTACGGCGGCGTAGCGTATCTCGGATACGATGCGCCGGGGCAGATCTTTGTGGATCTGCCCCCAAGACTGGTGTCCCAATACTTTTGGCAAAATAGTGTATGTATGTGTGTGTGTGTATATATATATATATATATATATATATATATATATATATAGTGGAACCTCAGATTACGATCATAATCTGTTCCAGGAGAATGCTTGTAATCCAAAGTACTCGCATATCAAAGCGGGTTTACCCATTGAAGTCAATGGAAACGAAAATAATTTGTTCCGCATTGACTTCAATGGCATGCAATACCGCATGCGGCCAGAGAGCCTCGGAAACAGACAGAAAGGCCCGAGGACAGCTCGCTGACCTCCGAAAGGCTCGGGAACGTAGTATTTCCGAGCATTTCCGAACGCCGATCGGCTCCGGCGTCCCCCTCAGGCCAAACGCGGTACTGCACACCACTTTGGCCTGAATCCTGCTCGTGTTGCGAGACAACACTCGCAAACCGAGTTAGGATTTTTCAAAATACAATGCTCGTATTGCGAAACGCTCGTTAACTGCGTTACTCGCAATCCGAGGTTCCACTGTATTTATTTATATTTATTTATATATCTTTACACACACATATATATTTTCCTTGTTTTTTTTTTTTTTTTTTTTTTCAATTTACAAAAAACAAACTGAGCAAACAAAAGACAGATCTAAATCAAATCAATATTTGGTGTGACTATCATTTGGCTTGAAACCAGCATTCATTCTTTACACTTGCACACTTTGCACTCTAGCACAAGGTCTGCGATTTTGTAGGATTGGAGTCAGGTGTATCATTAACTAATTATATCAAGCAGGTGCTAATGATCATCAATTTAATATGTAGGTTGAAACACAACTATTAACTGACAAAAAAAAGAAAACCTGCTGTGTAGGAGGCTTAAAACTGTGTGGGGAACAGCCAAACTCTGCTACTAAGGTGAGTTGGTGGAAGACAGTTTCATGTCACAGGTCAGACACCATGGCAAGACTGAGCACAGAAACAAGACACAAAGGCCCAGATTCTGAAAGGGCTTACGACGGCGCAACGCAATGTGCGCCGTCGTAAGTCCTAATCTTGGCCGTCGTATCTATGCGACTGATTCATAGAATCAGTTACGCAAAGATAACCATTAGATCCGACAGGCGTAAGGCTCTTACGCTGTCGGATCTTAAATGCTTTTTTTTTTTTCGCCGCTAGGTGTCGCCTCCATCGTTTTCCCGATCGAGTATGCAAATTAGCAAAATACGCGCATTCCCGAACGTATGACCGGCCGACGCAGTGAAGTTACGACGTTTACGTACGATTTGCGACGCGTAAAGTTGCCCCTGCTATATGAGGGGCAACCAATGTTAAGTATGGCCGCCGTTCCCGCATCGAAATTTAAAAATTTACGTCGTTTGCGTAAGTCGTCCGTGAATAGGGCTGGACGCCATTTACGTTAACGTCGAAACCAATGACGTCCTTGCGACGTCATTTAGCGCAATGCACGTCGGGAAATTTTAGGGACGGCGCATGCGCAGTACATTCGGCGCAGGAACGCGCCTAATTTAAATGATCCACGCCCCCTACCCGGATCATTTGAATTAGGCGGGCTTGCGCCGGAGGATTTACGCTACGCCGCCGCAACTTTACAGGCAAGTGCTTTGTGAATCAAGCACTTGCCCGTAAAACTTGCGGCGGCGTAACGTAAATGAGATACGTTACACCGCCGCAGTTTAAAGCCAGTCTACAAGAATCTGGCCCAAAGTAGTTATACTGCATCAGCAAGGTCTCTCCCCGGCAAAGATTTCATAGTAGACTGAGGTTTCAAGATGTGCTGTTCAAGCTCTTTTGAAGAAGAACAAAGAAACGGGTAACAATGAGAACCATAGACACACTGATCGGCCAAGGAAACTTAATGCAGCAGATAAAAGACACATCATGCTTACTTCCCTTCCACATCAGAAGATGTTTAGGGGTTCCATCGGCACAGAACTAGCACAGTGGGACCCAATCTGCTGTCTGAAGAAGTCTGGTCAGAAGTGGTCTTCATGGAAGAATTGAGGCCAAACCTCCAACATGGGAACAAGGCTGAGTGACTCAACTATACATGAAAACATGGGAACTGGGGTGCAGAAAAATGGCAGAAGGTGCTCTGGGTCAGTATGTGAATTATTTGGCTGTAGCAGGAGGCAGGTTGTTGGCGAAGGGCTGGAGAGCAGTGCAATAATGAGTGTCTGCAGGCAACTGTGAAGCATGGTGGCGGTTCCATGTAAGTTCGGGGCTGCATCTCTGCAAAAGCAGATACGCCTGAATTTCTGCTTGATCTGACCGACGTAAGTCTCCTTACGCCGTCGTCCCTTGGGTGCATATTTACGCTGGCCGCTAGGGGCGCTTCCGTAGATTTACGCGTCGAATATGTAAATGAGCTAGATACGCCAATTCACGAACGTACTTGCGCCCGTCGCACTAAGCTACGCCGTTTGCGTAAGGCGTACGTCCGGCGTAACTTTAACCCTCATAAAGCAGGGGTAAGTCATGTTAAAGTGGAAGTAAACCCTCCTGTCGTTTTCAGCCAAAGAAGCGGCCATCTTGACCTCTGTTTTAATCTGCAACTGCCATGATGCTGTACATGTGAACTGTTATGAAACCAGCCATTGGATGGTTTGGAAGTTTGGTTGAGAGCACAAACAAATGTGACAGCTAGCATTTCCGGCATGCCGGGAATGTTAACTGTTTTTGTAACTATGAAATTTAAGGGTTTACTTCCACTTTAAGGTATGGGGATGCGGGTCGTACGTGAATGGGGCTGGGCGTAGGTTACGTTCACGTCGAAAGTATTGAGCCGACGTATCTTAGGGAGTATTTGCGACGTGATTCTGAGCATACGCGCGCATGCGCCGTTCGTTCGGCCATGCATTTACATGGGGTCACGGTTCATTTTAATACAACACGCCCACTACCAGCCTACTTTGAATTAGGCGGGCTTACGCCGGCCATTTTACGTTACGCCGGCGTAAGAAAGGGAGCAAGTGCTTTGTGAATACAGTACGAGCCACTCTAGGTTACGTCGGCGTAGCGCATATCAGATGCGCTACGCCGCTCTAAAGATACGCCAATCTTTCTGAATCCCGGCCAGGATTTCCCTGTATTCTAACAATTACACATCTCATATTTCTACGACAGAAGATCACCACGCCCACCGGTCAACGTCCATCCAACAGCCACATTCACCCCAGAGCAGCCGCAGAATCTTCACCGGAGCTGGAAGAATGGAGAAAACCTTCAGCGTCTTTAACAAGCCGAAGGTAAGTGCTGATGGATCACCAAGCAGAGATTGCGACATTCCTGACAGAGAAACTTCCAGGACCATGTGATTGGTTCTCCACCAAACAATGTCCGTCTGCTAGATCTGGTATAGAAACCTGCAAAAATAATTGTGTAATGTAAAGCGGTAATAAACCCAAAACCAAAACTGTAATACAGTGCCTTGAAAAAGTATTCATACCCCTTGAAATTCTCCACATGTTGTCGTGTTACACCCAAAAACGTTAATGTATTTTATTGGGATTTTATGTGATAGACCAATACAAAGTGGCACATAATTGTGAAGTGGAAGGAAAATTATAGATAGATTTCAACGTTTTTTACAAATAAATCTGTGAAAAGTGTGGGGGGCATTTGTATAGCGCCCCCCGGAGTCAATACAATTACAGCTGCAAGTCTTTTTGGAGATGTCTCTACCAGCTTTGCACATCTAGGGGCAGATCCTCAAAGAAATCACGCGCCGTATCTCTTGATACGCCGCGTAATTTCAAATTTTGCGCGTCGTATCTTTGTTTTGGTATGCACAAAACAAGATCCGACAGGCGTACGTTTTTGTACGCCGTCTGATCTTAGATGCAATTTTTCGGCGTCCGCTAGGTGGCGTTCCCGCGTTGAGTATGCAAATTAGCTATTTCCGACGATCCACGAACGTACGACCGTCCGTCGCATTTTTTTACGTTGTTTCCGTTCGGCTTTTTCCGGCGTATAGTTAAAGCTGCTATCTGGTGGCGTACTCAATGTTAAGTATGGCCGTCGTTCCCGCGTATAATTTTGAAAATTTTACGTTGTTTGCGTAAGTCGTCCGTGAATGGGGCTAGACGCCATTTACGTTCACGTTGAAAACAACGACGTCATTTGGAGCAATGCACCCTGGGAGTTTTTTACGGACGGCGCATGCGCAGTTCGTTCGGCGCGGGGACGCGCTTCATTTAAATGAAACACGCCCCCTACCCGCCCAATTCGAATTCCGCGCCCTTACGCCGCGAGAGATACACTACGCCGCCGTAACTTACGGCGCAAATTCGTTGAAGATTCAAACCAAAGCCAAGTAAGTTACAGCGGCGTAGCGCATCTTACATCTGCGCCGGGCGCAGCGTATGTATGTGGATCTGCCCCTTAGAGAGGGACATTTCTGCCCATTCTTCTTTTCAAAATATCTCAAGTTCTGTCAGATTGGATGGACACCTGAAACCTTGTACCACTAACGAGTCACATGACACTGGGGAGGGAAAATGGCTAATTGGGCCCAATTTGGACATTTTCACTTAGGGATGTACTCACTTTTGTTGCCAGCGGTTTAAACATTAATGGCTGTGTGTTGAGTTATTTTGAGGGGACAGAAAATCTACACTTGTTAAAAGCAGAAAAATAAAAACAGCCCGCACAGAGCATGTAAATAGTCCTGCAGCAGCGCTGCAAACCCCTGGTTTGGAAAAAGATAAAAGCTGTGTGGGATGACTCGATCAGATGTAGTTTAGGTATGTGCTCCAATCACCAAAAGGCATTCACCACGTGGGGGGATATGGGGTCCCCTTCGGGGGAAACACTCACCAGATGGTTTCTTTATACTCGCATTTCCATATAAATCACCTCACGTATCACCTTCAGATGTTTGGAAACTGCATACCCCTCTCCTATCTTGATCACCGTTATTGTATTCACTTTCCGGGTGTAGTGTCCGCAGATGTATAAGGAAATGAAAAAACCATATGGTGCAATATCGTTTTTGAATATTTAATGTTAACCCCAAAAACAGATATACAATGGTCCCCTCATAAAAACGTGCGTACCAGAAAATACATTAAATCAGGCACATAAAGGTTTCTTTAGCATTTCTCACTGTTAGGTGTAGACCCCTGAAGACCGCTCTATAGGCTTTCCTGTGGCTGTCACTTCCAGGTTTCTCACACAGTGGAACGCATACGTCACTTCCGGTCGGGTGCTGGATAGCAACGCTAACAGTGTAGAAAATCTACACTGTTAGGCTGCTTTCACATTGCAGCGTGGAGCCGCAGTGACGGTATAGCCCCGCTATTTGTAGCGCGGCTATACCGTCGTATTTACCGCGATATTCGGGCGCTAGCGGTGAGTTTTTAACCCCCGCTAGCGGGCGAAAAAGGGTTAATACCGCCCGCAGCGCGGGCGGTATTACCACGGTATTACCGCGCTTTCCCATTGATTTCAATGGGAAGGAGCGGTGAACACACCGCTCCTATACCGCGGTAAAGATGCGGCTAGCAGGACTTTTGGTGCGCTCCTGCTAGCGCACCGCTTCAATGTGAAAGCCTTCGGGCTTTCACATTGAACACTGCAGGGCATGATTTTTCATGCGGTATAGCAGCGCTATTTTTAGCGCTGTACCGCATGAAAAACGCCCCAGTGTGCAAGGGGCCTTATAGAAGCTTGTTCTGGTGGCAGCTTTCTAAAGCCTCGTACACATGATCGGACTTCCATCGGACAAATCCGTGGATTTTTGTCCAGTGGGCATTGTCTGTGAACTTGGTATGCATACACACGGCCATAGGTGTGCACAGCCTATTGTATTAGGGTGTGCACCCCAAAGCTCCAACACACACGAATGCCATCTTCTGTCATAGGGAGGAGGCTCTGATGGTGGGATATAGTTGATTGGGATCATATTATGTTACACCCTAAATACGGGTGAAATGGGTTCCTAAATTTGAACCTAGCCTTTAATATAATGGGGGTATTATATAGTGGGGGTGCCCCTGACCACTGGCACCCCCAACCAACCACCTGATGCCATTCCTAGATAATACTAATGCACATGGGGTAATTAGGGTGTGCCCAGGCACACCCTGTGCGCACGCCTATGCACACGGCAGAACATTTTCAGCCAACAAACACGACCGTAGTAGACGTACTACATGTTTTTTCAGCTCTTTAGCGCCACCCTTTGGAATATCCGATCGTGTGTACGGGCCTTTAGAGGGTATTTCCTCTCATTTCCTGTCGTGTCTACAGGACAGGAACCAAAGTAAAATCTTATGAATGGGACACAGATGGAAGATATGGGTAATACAATTCCCCTACTCGTTTTTGATACCACTGATCTTTTATCAACATAACACAACAAAATTCACCATTGCCCTTCTGAATCGAGGAAAAGGAGGCACCACCTTGCAGAGACAGAGAGAGGCGACAGCCAGCCCATAATCGGTAGACTTGTTTTTGTACATTTTGAAAATATTAACCATGCCATCCTTTTATTTCTTTTACAGGTGGAGCTTCATGTCCACCTGGATGCCTGCATAAGACCCGAAACCATTTTGTACTTTGCCAGGTAAGTGCCCCCTGTGCTGGGAGTGTCTGTATATTCCTCTACCCGGGATCTCAGGAACAAATATCCAAATTCCAGAGGACTGCAAAAATACAGATCTACAACTCACTTCTGTGAGTGGGATAGTATTAAGGTTACGCTGTTTTTACCCTAAACCTAGAGGCCCGGATTCACGTAGAATCGCGTATCTTTGTGCGGGGGCGTAACGTATCCTATTTACGTTACGCCTCCGCAACTTTGACAGGCAAGTGCCGTATTCTCAAACCGAAGTTGCGGCGGCGTAGCGTAAATAGGCCAGCGTAAGCCCGCCTAATTCAAATGTGGTAGATGTGGGCGTGTGTTATGTAAATTTAATGTGACCCTGCGTAAATGACGCTTTTCACGAACGGCGCATGCACCGTCCGTGAAAGTATCCCAGTGCGCATGCTCCAAATTAACCCGCAAGAAGCCAATGCTTTCGACGTGAACGTAAATGACGCCCAGCCCTATTCGCGAACGACTTACGCAAACGAGGTCAAATTTTCAAAACTCGGCGCGGGAACGACGTCCATACTTAACATTGGTACGCCTCATATAGCAGGGGTAACTTTACGCTGGGAAAAGCCTAACGTAAACGGCGTATCTGTACTGCGTCGGCCGGGCGTACGTTCGTGAATTGGCGTTTCTAGCTGATTTACATATTTCTAGGCGTAAATCAGCGTACACGCCCCTAGCGGCCAGCGTAAATATGCAGTTAAGATCCGACGGCGTAAGAGACTTACGCCGGTCGGATCTAATACAAATCTATGCATACCTAAGAATCAGGCGCATAGATACGACGGCACGGACTCAGAGTTACGACGGCGTATCTGGAGATACGCCGGCGTAACTCGTACGTGAATCCGGGCCCTAGACTCAATAAACTGAGCTTTAGTTACCGTATATACTTGAGTATAAGCCTAGGGTGTCCATCTGCATGCCTCACTGTGTCCATGTGCATGCCTCACTGTGCCCATGCCTCAACTGACGTTTAACATGGGAGTCTATGGAAGGGGTGCCCGGCTTTGAAAAATCGGTGCTCCCCAGCCGTAGGTCCCCCGGACAACAAACTTTCCACACTTATAGAGGAGGAGTCCCCAAAAGTCCGCAATAGCCTAGAATAGTGGTCTCCGCACTTTGGCCCGGGGCAGAGGCATTGGGAAATCACCTAAGCTTCCGCACAACCATGCACCCTGAGGGAGTCAAGGGAGGGGGCGAGCACGACACTCCACACCAGGGAGAAAGCCTCGCATTACTGTGTGGAGTTACAGACAGAAGAACAGGAAGTGAGGATTTCTCATAAGAAATAAGGACATTTAAAAGCAAAATGGAAGGATGAGGTAAGTGAAGGAGGACTGCACTAAGGTAAAGGAAGCTATTTAGGAAAAAAATTATTGTACCTTTACAACCCCTTTAAATGCCCTTTCTTCTCCATTCTAATGCTCGGTTTGAACTTCAGCAAGTCGTCTTCACCACGACTAGATGCCTAAATGCATTGAGTTGCTGCCATGAGATTGGCTGATTAGTAATTGAACAGGTGTACCTAATACAGTGGCCGCTGAGTGTATAACTTATCAAAAAAGAAAAAACAGAACATGTGCAAAATAAAGCCATAAATAAATGAAGTGGACAATTAATAAATGAATGACATTGGTTTATTGCACATAAAGTGGAGTTTGTACTTTTATAATATTTATTATTACTTATTAATCTCACACAAATGGCACGCTTTATTATTTTTCTCACACGGATGGATTTATTTCATATTGCACCTTAATTACTGTTTGTGAATTTCGCTCAAATCTACAGATGGATTTCATTTATTTATGGCTCCATTTTACATGTTATATTTGGCACATGATTATTCATTATATAGTAAATAGATACCAGCCTGGTTGAAAAAAGTCTTCTATAAGTACCGTATATACCGTATTTATCAGGGTATAGCGCGCTCCCGCGTATAGCACGCACCCCTAAAGTTGCCCGAATTCCTGTGGAAAAAAGTTTTTTTGTACTTACAGTTTTGGTGTCTTGCGCGACGTCCATCGGCGGCCTCGTCGGGTCCGGCGTCCGTCTGCGGCTTCGGGTGTCCTCTTCGTCGGGTCCGGCGTCCTCCCCGCTCGTTTCCCGCGCCGAGCTTGAATACTGCGCCGACATATACCGAGCGCAGTACACTCGTGTATCGTCGGGCAGGCTCGGCAACTCTCGCGCTGACGTCCTGTACGCTCAGGATGTCAGCGCGAGAGGCGCCGAGACTGCCCGAAGATACACGAGTGTACTGCGCTCGGTATATGCCGGCGCAGTATTCAAACTCGGCGCGGGTATCCGAAAGCGGGTATCGGCGTATACCGCGCACCCACGATTTTGCCCTGATTTTCAGGGCAAAATAGTGAGCGGTATACGCCGATAAATACGGTACTCGAGTATAAGCCGAGGCACCTAATTTTACCAAAAATTGGGAAAACTTATTGACTCGAGTATAAGCCTAGGGTGTCCATATGCATGCCTCACTGTGCCCATGCCTCACTGTGTCCATGACTAGACTGACGTTTAACATGGGAGTCTATGGAAGGGGTGCCCAGCTTTGAAAAATCGGTGCTCCCCGGCCGTAGATTCTCTAGACAACAAACTTTGCACACTTGTAGAGCAGAAATGGGGATATATGTGTGCCAAATTCCGGGTCCAAGGGACCTACGATCGGCTGGTATCGGGTCCCCAAAATCACCGGAGAAATGACCGTTTAACATGGGAGTCTATGGAAGGGGTGCCCAGATTTGAAAAATCGGTGCTCCCCGGCCGTAGGTCCTCTAGACAATAGACTTTGCACACTTGTAGAGGAGAAATGGGGATATATGTGTGCCAAGTTCCGGGTCCAGGGAACGTTCGATCGGCCGTTATCGGGTCCCCAAAGTCACCGGAGAAATGACCGTTTAACATGGGAGTCTATGGAAGGGGTGCCCGGGTTTGAAAAATCGGTGCTCCCCGGCCGTAGGTTCCCCAGACAACAAACTTTGCACACTTGTAGAGGAGAAATTTGGATACATGTGTGCCAAGTTCCGGGTCCAGGGAACGTACGATCGGCCAGTACCGAGTCACCGGAGAAATGACCGTTTAACATGGGAGTCTAAGGAAGGGGTGCCCGGGTTTGAAAAATCATTGCTCCCCGGCCGTAGGTCCTCTAAACAACAAACTTTGCACACTTGTAGAGGAGAAATGGGGATACATGTGTGCCAAGTTCTGGGTCCAAGGGACCTAGGACCGGCCGGTATCGGGTTCCCAAAGTCACCGGAGAAATTACTGTTTAACATGTGAGTCTATGGAAGGGGTGCCGGCTTTGAAAAATCGGTGCTCCCTAACCGTAGGTCTCCCGGACAACTACACACTTTTAGAGGAAGAGTGGGGCTACATGTGTGCTAAGTTTGGGGTGCAGGGGACCGGGTCCCCAAATTTCGGGAGATCATGGGGCAAAAAGGTGACTCGAGTATAAGCCGAGGGGGGCATTTTCAGCACACAAAAAATGTGCTGAAAAACTCGGCTTATACTCGAGTATATATGGTAATTTGAATATTGGTAGATATAATAATAATAATAATAAAGCAGATGGATTGGTAGGTTTTCCTTCCCATTTGGCGCAGACGTATTATTTCTAATATAACTATCAGTGGCATTGTCTGGGTTAGCTAACCTATACCTACTAGTGATAGGAGGACCAGGCCTGTCATTTGTAGGTGGTGGCGGATTAGGCATTAGCCTGTATGTTGTTGTGGTTTATCGGCTGTTATTATGGGGGAACTATGGAGATCTTACAATAATTGGCCAGCATGCTGGTTGATTTTCAAGGAAATGCATCAGATGGCGATCCCTGGTGGATCATCCGGCCTCCCTTGTTTCTATTGGCCCTTGGGACCCCCGTCTCTGATTAATGTCAACCGGCTTAGTACATCATTCAATGTCAGTTAGATGCAGTTGCCTATCTTAGTACATCAGGTTGTCATTTAGATGCAGTTACTCCAGGGCTGGACTGGGACAGAAATTTGGCCCTGGACTTCATCCAGACGGGCCCACTTTGACAGGTCTCTCCCATGGCGGCCGGACAACTGTGTCAGTTAGGAGCAGTGGGTGCAGCGATGGGTTCGCAGAGACGTTACGGTAAATTTTTTACCATTTCCTGTTTTTATTATCAGAAAGAAACAGATGCAATCAGCGCACTTCGAGAACCTGGAAAGCTTTCAGAAAAGCGTGACGTGTTCTTCCCCCGGGAGCCTCACAGAGTTCCTATCCAAGTTTCACATCTACATGCCGGCCGTGGTGTAAGTTTCCCTTTACACTTCCTGATCTCTGTGGGTTGTAGTGTTCTCTCATCAGGGCCGCCGTCAGGGGGGTACAGGCAGTACACCTGTAAGGGGCCCGGAAGCCCACAGGGCCCCAGATGGCAACCCCCCTTTTTTTTATTTATTTATTTTTATATATATATATATTTTTTTATTGTATTTATTTATATATATATATATATATATATATATATATATTTTTAATTAAAGGGCTCAGATGTCCCCAGGGCCCCATGTGGCAAACCCCCTTTTTTTTTTTTTTATAAATGTTTTTTTTTTGTTTATATATTTATTTATTTATTTTTATTAAAGGGCCCAGAGGTCCCCAGGGCCCTGGATGGCAACCCCCCCTTTTTTTTTTTTTTTTATAAATGTTTATTTTATTTATTTTTTATATATTTTTTTATTTATTTTTTATTAAGGGGCCCAGAGGTTTTTTTTTTTTTTTTATTGAAGGGCCCAGAGGTCCCGCATGGCAACCCCACTTTTTTTGTAATTTCTTTTTATAAAAGAGGTCACCAGGGCCCCAGATGGCAACCCCCCTTATTAAAAATAAATAAATATATATTTTTTATTTCCTTTTTTTCTTTTTATTAAAGGGCCCTGAGGTCCCCCCTTTTTTTAAATACATTTTTCTTTATTTCTTTTTTCTGTAAAAGCCCCCCCCCTCAATTTGCGGGGCAGACCCCCCCCCCCCCGCTTCTCAATTTCAGGTGGCAGCACCCCCCCCCCCCCCCCCGGTTCTCTGCTCCAGAAGGGCCCATGCCTGAAGCTGTGTAAGGGGCCCCATAATTCCTGATGGCGGTCCTGTCTCTCATATCTGAACTGATAATCAGTGTTTACTTGTTGCCTCCATTTCCATCATTTCTGGTATTCCTTGTCATAGTGAAAAGAGACAGGTGACTCAAATCTAAAGCTGGCCATACACTGTGCAATCTGATTGTACAATCTCCTATAGATTTCACAAAAATATGACAATATATGACAATAAGGCGACACTCAATTTCCTTCAATAAGCGGTAAAAACACATTTTACCCAACCATACTGTACAATTTCAGAAAGTTTTTCCCTCTCCTTTCACAGTTCAGCTTGCAGTATAACTTTTTTTTTTCTAAATCTACAAAGTAATTCTGGATAGGAAATTATTCTTGCAAGAGCCACATACCTCCCGGATTTCATTCAGGGAAGATGTAGAAAAGTCCATTGTGTGTTTTCTTGTCCAAAGACTCTACAGAGACTCTGATGTGTCCATGGGCGTCCGCTCCATAGGGCAAGGGAGGGCGCTTGCCCCCCCCCCTAGAAACCAGTGCCATGATCATCGGTGAGAAAAACAGCGGGCAGGAAGCAAGGCGGCGGCACGGCGAATCCAATTAGAGCCGCGCTCTCTCTCTCTTCTATCTCCAGCTGACAGAGAGGGTGGGGGGCTCCATTTTTTTTTATATTGTTATTCAAAGTTGCTAGTTGCTTGATAGTTGCATCAGGTTTCTCAAACCTTTGCATGCCTGCTCTTATATGTGATAATGACTAAGCCCCTCCCCTTCATGACATTGTCAAAAAGGGACCGAGCATGGATGACCTTAAAATTATGCCCCCCCCCCCCCCTGAAAAAAGTTCAGCGGACGCCCATGGATGTGTCCTTCAAGTTTCGTTCACCAACGAAAAATAAATGGGAGCTTTTTGCTTACTATTGATGGGAACTTGTGGGGGTGGTCACACTTATGTCCTGTGTGTAAACTTTACAAATCAGATTCCTATGTTTTCCTGTCCAGTGGTGACCGCGAAGCTGTGAAGAGAATTGCCTATGAATTCCTGGAAACAAAATCTAAACAAGGGGTGGTGTATGTGGAGGTCCGCTACAACCCTCAGCTGTTTGCCAACTGCAACGTCCATCCCATCCAGTGGAACCAGAAAGAGTAAGTATTGGAAAGAGCGGGAACATCTAACTGAGCCCTTATCAATATCACCTAGCGTTATTTTCCAGGAAGGCTGCAATATAAGCCCTACCCTGAAAATAAGCCCTAGTTTAAAATGTTTGTAAAATCCTATAATCCACTTTACAGTAGTATATAATGTACAATGTGTGTGTGTTTCTGTAATATAATAGTGGTAAAGAGAGCCCCGGCAGGTCACATCTTTTGATCCTGCCAATTTCTGCTTCTTTAACCGCTTCCATACCGGGCACTTACGCACCTTCCTGCCCAAGCCAATTTTCAGCTTTCAGCACTGTCGCACTTTGAATGACAATTGCGCGGTCGTGCTACACTGCACCCAAACAATTTTTTTATCATTTTGTTCCCACAAATAGAGCTTTCTTTTGGTGGTATTTGACCATCTCTGCAGGTTTTTATTTTTTGCGCTTTAAACAAAAGAAGAGCGACAATTTTAAAAAAAACACAATATTTTTTACTTTTTTATTTAATAAATATCACCATTTTTAAAAGAAAACCTTTTTTTTTCCCTCCGTTTAGGCCGATACGTATTCTTCTACATATTTTTGGTAAAAAAAAAATCGCAATAATCATATATTGATTGGTTTGCGCAAAAGTTATAGCGTCTACAAAATAGGTGATAGATTTATGGCATTTTTATTTTATTAATTTTTTTACTAGTATTGGCGGCGATTTGCGATTTTTTTTACTGTCACCGTGACATTGCGGCGAACACATCGGACACTTTTGACACGTTTTTGGGACCATTCACATTTATACAGCGATTAGTGCTATAAATATGCATTGATTACTGTGTAAATGTGACTGGCAGGGAAGGGGTTAATATGTGTCCTAAGATGTGTTATAACTGTAGGGGGGAGGGGACTCTCAAGGGGAGGAGACCGATGTGTGTTCCTCTGTACTGGGAACACACATTGGTCTCCTCACCGCTGACAGGAGGTGGATCTGTGTGTTTACACACACAGATCCACACTCCTGCCATGATTACCAACAATCGCGGGCACCCGGCGGCAATCGCGGCCGCCGGGCACCCGCGCCGGGTCACGAGCGTCGCCGCGCGTGCGCCCTAGATCGCCGGGAACGCAGGACGTCATATGACGTCCACCCGGATCGAGAAGGGGTCCCTGCCGCCGTCATTTCACAATGAGGCGGTAGGGAAGTGGTTAATAAAAGCTCCCAATTCTGCACAATGGTGGTCACTCTCTTGTGTGAACAGGTAGTTGTGCTTTCATCAAATCTGCCACCGCCAGTGCCCCCTTGCTGATTGATTGACAGCTGCTTTGACCATTAGAAGATGAGAGTGGGGCTGCCAATAAATACTACTTGTGCTGGATAGCCGTGACATTTTAAATGTTGCCCAGAGTTCCTCTTCAGATGTGTCATAATGAAGAGAAAAGTAGCCACAGCATAATATAATTGCAGAACTTATCATTGTATGGAAAGAACTCTGGATGTTGTAATATTTCGACAGAGGTGACCTCACGCCAGAGGAAGTTGTGGAACTCGTAAACGAGGGGCTGAAGGAAGGTGAAAGGGATTTCAACATCAAGGCAAAATCAATTTTGTGCTGCCTGAGACATATACCGGGTAAGTCAGCTCAGGACATCAACCTGTACAGGCATGTACTGGCCATAGGGACTACGGGGAGTTTCCCGGTGGGCCGATGGCTCAGTGGGCCGGTTTCAGTGACTGTCAAAGTAATGGCTGCGCAGCTCGCCCTCCACTTCATGCAGTAATGTGAGAAGGACGAGAAAAATCCAAAGGAGAATAAGTGAAATAATAAAAGAGGTGAGTGAGGACTCCTTATGTTATGCTACTTATGTTTTTTTGCACAATTGCGCATAGTTTATATACTGTTTTTGTGCTTGTTTGCAAACTTAAAGTGGGCCGGTCTGGATGAAGTCCAGGGCCAAATTTTGGTCTCAGTCCAGCCCTGAACCTGTACATGGGTGAAGCCCGACCCCCACCAGAGGTTGGTCACCACTGACCGGGACCATAAGATCTTCAGCAGAAATGTACTATTTGTGTTTTCTGCACTGAGACCTGACCCCACCCAACCCCAGAGTGGGTCACCACTGACAGGGACCTGACTCCACCCCATAGCATGTCACCACGGAGTGGGAACTAGAGATAATCAGGACATGAACATTCATGGGTGGGTCACCACTGACCAGGACCCAGACCTGACCTCACCCAGTAGTGGGTCACCACTGACCAGGACCGAGACCTGACCTCACCCAGTAGTGGGTTACCACTGACCGAGAGATCATCCACTGAAATGTTCTATTTGTGTTTTTTGCATGGGTGAGACTTGACCCCACCCAACCCCAGAGTGGGTCAACACTGACAGGGACCTGACTCCACTCCATAGCATGTCACCACGGACCCGGGAACTAGAGATAATCAGGACATGAACATTCATGGGTGGGTCACCACTGACCAGGACTGAGACTTGACCTCACCCAGTAGTGGGTTACCACTGACCGAGGAGATCATCCACCTGACCTCACTCAGTAGTGGGTCACCACTGACCAGGACTGAGACCTGACCTCACCCAATAGTGGGTCACCACTGACCAGGACCAAGACCTGACCTCACCCAGCAGTGGGTTACCACTGACCAAGAGATCATCCACTGAAATGTTCTATTTGTGTTTTTTGCATGGGTGAGACTTGACCCCACCCAACACCAGAGTGGGTCACCACTGACAGGGACCTGACTCCACCCCATAGCATGTCACCACGGAGTGGGAACTAGAGATAATCAGGACATGAACATTCATGGGTGGGTCACCACTGACCAGGACCCAGACCTGACCTCACCCAGTAGTGGGTCACCACTGACCAGGACCGAGACCTGACCTCACCCAGTAGTGGGTTACCACTGACCGAGAGATCATCCACTGAAATGTTCTATTTGTGTTTTTTGCATGGGTGAGACTTGACCCCACCCAACCCCAGAGTGGGTCAACACTGACAGGGACCTGACTCCACTCCATAGCATGTCACCACGGACCCGGGAACTAGAGATAATCAGGACATGAACATTCATGGGTGGGTCACCACTGACCAGGACTGAGACTTGACCTCACCCAGTAGTGGGTTACCACTGACCGAGGAGATCATCCACCTGACCTCACTCAGTAGTGGGTCACCACTGACCAGGACTGAGACCTGACCTCACCCAATAGTGGGTCACCACTGACCAGGACCAAGACCTGACCTCACCCAGCAGTGGGTTACCACTGACCAAGAGATCATCCACTGAAATGTTCTATTTGTGTTTTTTGCATGGGTGAGACTTGACCCCACCCAACACCAGAGTGGGTCACCACTGACAGGGACCTGACTCCACCCCATAGCATGTCACCACGGAGTGGGAACTAGAGATAATCAGGACATGAACATTCATGGGTGGGTCACCACTGACCAGGACCCAGACCTGACCTCACCCAGTAGTGGGTCACCACTGACCAGGACCGAGACCTGACCTCACCCAGTAGTGGGTTACCACTGACCGAGAGATCATCCACTGAAATGTTCTATTTGTGTTTTTTGCATGGGTGAGACTTGACCCCACCCAACCCCAGAGTGGGTCAACACTGACAGGGACCTGACTCCACTCCATAGCATGTCACCACGGACCCGGGAACTAGAGATAATCAGGACATGAACATTCATGGGTGGGTCACCACTGACCAGGACTGAGACTTGACCTCACCCAGTAGTGGGTTACCACTGACCGAGGAGATCATCCACCTGACCTCACTCAGTAGTGGGTCACCACTGACCAGGACTGAGACCTGACCTCACCCAATAGTGGGTCACCACTGACCAGGACCAAGACCTGACCTCACCCAGCAGTGGGTTACCACTGACCAAGAGATCATCCACTGAAATGTTCTATTTGTGTTTTTTGCATGGGTGAGACTTGACCCCACCCAACACCAGAGTGGGTCACCACTGACTGGAACCTGACTCCACTCCATAGCAGGTCACCACCGACCCAGGAACTAGAGATAATCAGGACATGAACATACATGGGTCACCACTGACCAGGACCGAGACCTGACCTCACCCAGTAGTGGGTCACCACTGAACAGGACCGAGACCTGACCTCACCTAGTAGTGGGTCACCACTGACCAGGGCAGGGACCTGACCTCACTCAGTAGTGGGTCACCACTGACCAGGACTGAGACCTGACCTCACTCAGTAGTGGGTCACCACTGACCAGGACCGAGACCTGACCTCACTCAGTAGTGGGTCACCACTGACCAGGACTGAGACCTGACCTCACCCAGTAGTGGGTCACCACTGACCAGGACTGAGACCTGACCTCACCCAGTAGTGGGTCACTACTGACGAGGACTGAGACCTGAGCTCACCCAATAGTGGGTCACCACTGACCAGGACCGAGACCTGACCTCACCCAGTAGTGTGTCACCGCTGACCAGGACCGAGACCTGACCTCACCCAGTAGTGGGTCACCGCTGACCAGGACCGAGACCTGACCTCACCCAGTAGTGGGTCACCACTGACCAGGACCGAGACCTGACCTCACTCAGTAGTGGGTCACCACTGACCAGGACCGAGACCTGACCTCACCCAGTAGTGGGTCACCACTGACCAGGACCGAGACCTGACCTCACCCAGTAGTGGGTCACCACTGACCAGGACCGAGACCTGACCTCACTCAGTAGTGGGTCACCACTGACCAGGACCGAGACCTGACCTCACCCAGTAGTGGGTCACCACTGACCAGGACCGAGACCTGACCTCACCCAGTAGTGGGTCACCACTGACCAGGACTGAGACCTGACCTCACCCAGTAGTGGGTCACCACTGAGCAGGACTGAGACCTGACCTCACCCAATAGTGGGTTACCACTGATCGAGAGATCATCCACTGAAATGTTCTATTTGTGTTTTTTAACAGAATGGTCACCTGAGGTTGTTGAGCTTTGTAAGAAATACCACAATGACACCGTGGTGGCCATTGACCTGGCAGGAGATGAAGGTTTGAAGAGTGAAACTTTTCCTGGACATCTGAAAGCTTATGAGGTATGTATGATGGGAGCATTCAGCTTTCAAAATCCCCAAATGTTCCATAACCCCCAACATGATCCCTTTTTATCTTTTAAAAAGTGTTAAAGGTTGTCTCTGGACCCAACATTCTGCTATCTATCATACAATTTGATTGGCAGCACCCCTGCCTCTCATACATTCTGATTGTGTGCTGACATATTTGTCTTGATTTACATCTTTCAGGAGGCGGTAAGGTGTGGGATCCATAGGACAGTACACGCTGGAGAGGCTGGACCGCCATCCGTCGTTCGGGAGGTAAAACCCCCTGATTTCGAGAGACTGTCCCTGATTTGGAACAAAGTCCCTCCTTCCTCCTCATGTGTCCCTCATGTTGGTCTGATCTATATAATTGTATATAAAATGCACTATTTATCTATCAAAAAGTGTTTCCCGGTGCTAAACCTTTCATACAATTACTAAATTGCTGTATTTGTAAACTTCAAAAGCCAATATAAAGGAATAGTAGTGGTAAAAATAAAGCACTTGTGGGTTTAACCTAGGGTTGTCCCGATACCCCCACATATGCAGCCATGTCCCCCACATATGCAGCCATGTCCCCCCACATATGCAGCCATGTCCCCCACATATTCCAGCCATGTCCTCCACATATGCAGCCATGTCCCCCACATATGCAGCCATGTCCCCCCACATATGCAGCCATGTCCCCCATATTTGCAGCCGTGTCCCCCCATATATGCAGCCATGTCCCCCCACATATGCAGCAATGTCCCCCATATATCCAGCCATGTCCCCCCACATATGCAGCCATGTCCCCCGTATATCCAGCCATGTCCCCCCACATATGCAGCCATGTCCCCCATATATCCAGCCATGTCCCCCCATACCTAGATGTCGCCGCATGGTTAATCAGCGTGCAGGGAACATCGCAGCTTTCATTTGAATAGCTGTAGTGTTCCCTGCTGCGCCGCGTATAGACACTCCCCCTTGCTCGTAATTGGACAGATCCGTCCAATCCCGAGCAAGGGGGAGTGTCTAGGCGCGGCGGGAAACACTACAGCTATTCAAATGAAAGCTGTGATATTCCCCGCACGCTGTTTAACCATGCGGAGGCGGTGGCGTTGTTGCGGTATGCGACGGCGGCGGCATTCGTTGCGGCGGCAGCGGCGGGGGGGGGGGGGGGCGAGTATCGGATGAGGCATCGGGGGCATTTGCGGAAGTACAAGTACTCACGCAAATACTCGGTATCGGTCCCGATACTGGTATCGGGACAACCCTAGTTTAACCAATCTTGTTTTTTGGTACAATTCTCCTTTCAGGGGGTGTGGCAATTGGTGTGTCCTATGCCTGCATACTTTTCCTGATAGGTGTCTCTCATTCCCATCTAAGAAAGTTGAGAGGTATGCACATGGACGGGTGTGAATGTTCTTTGTGCACAGAGGCGGCTCTTGGCTTTGTGAGGCCTTAGGCAAAACTTGACATGGGGCCCCACTCACACCCATGAAGGGAAACATAATTCAAGGACAAGAGCCTCTTCCCCGCAACCCTGGCCGTTTTTTTGTGGGGGTCTGCGGGCAGGGGGCTTATCGGAATCTGGAAGCCCCCCAGATCCTGCTGTTTAATAACCTAGGGGAGGGGTCCACCCGGTGATGTCATCTGGTGAACCCGCCCCCTTGTGACATCATCGACCGAGGGCATGCTGGGTCATTGACGTCACAAGGGGTGGTGTCAGCGATATTCACTGGTTGTTAGGGATGCTGGCGGCCCCGCTCCTGAGTCAGGGCTCTTAAAGCTGCGTTAAGGTCCCCTGTCCCTCAAACCTGGGGTAATGCATTGGGTAAGTTAGGCGGCTGTGAGGCCCCTGTGAGTGCGAGGCCTAAGTTGCCTAATTACAGAGCCGCCTCTGTTTGTGCAGCATATGGCAGTGCTATCTATGAGTGGGGTAGAATTTGCAGCAGGCAGCGGGGTGACAAGGCTGCTGAGATTTATTATTATGACTTTTGTGTTTGTGTTGCTGTCAGGCAGTTGACATGCTGAAGGCAGAAAGAATCGGACACGGCTATCACACCCTGCAGGACCCAGCGCTGTATGACCGCTTGCTGAAAATGGATATGCATTTTGAGGTACAGTTCCTGAATTCCAAGGGGGTTTGGTGTAAATTGCACTAGATGAACACACGCCGGGAAACTAAGGGGGCCAGTAAGTATTTTCCAGGATGCTGGCAATCAGTCACTGTATTACAAAAACCTTCCACTGATTAATTCCCAGGAGGCAGAGAATCTTCCATGGCAGTATAAGCCTTAGACTCACTTGCTTTATTGACTTCTGTGAGCTGAGAAGTACACAGGACAGCGGTCTGTGTTCTGGGTAGGGTTGCCACCTGCCCGGGATTCACCCGGACAGTTCGGGTTTGGAATCATGCGTCCGGGTTTCAGACCGACTGGTTAAAAACAATATCAAATACAGTGGATATAGTATAACAGTAAATGCCGATAGATACGCAATTATATTTGAATCCGGGCCAATGTTATTCAGTCATTTTCTCTATGGGTGGAATGTTTGTTATAAGGGCAAATCATGAAATACCACATTATGGCCACTAGATGGCGCTGACAATAATAGTAAATAGGTATTATGGTTCATCAGCTCCACCTAGAGGCCATAATGCGATATTGTCCTAATAATATCTGCATCTGATGGAGGATCCCACCATGTGGTAATTATGCTATGTCAAAAAAAAAAAAAATTTGTCTCTAATTGCAGATGTGCCCTTGGTCAAGTTATATCACTGGCGCTTGTGACCCGGACCTCACAAAGCACCCGCTCATTCAGTAAGTTTCAATTATAATGTCAGGATAATGTAATGGCACAAAGCAGAGCAAAAATCCTGGGGCCGGATTCAGAGACGAGATACGACGTCGTATCTCTGAGTGCGGTCGGTCGTATCTATGCGCCTGATTCATAGAATCAGTTACGCATAGATATCCCTAAGATCCGACTGGTGTAAGTGTCTTACACCGTCGTATCTTAGGCTGCAATTCCAGGCTGGCCGCTAGGTGGCGCTTCCGTATGTTTATGCAAGGAATATGCTAATTAGGTTGATACGGCGATTCAGAAACGTGCGTTCGGCCGGCGCAATTTTTTACGTCGTTTACGTTAGGCTTTTTTCGGCGTATAGTTACCCCTGCTATATGAGGCGTAGCCAATGTTAAGTATGGCCGTCGTTCCCGCGCCGAGTTTTGAAATTTTACGTTGTTTGCGTAAGTCGTTCGCGAATAGGGCTGGACGTAATTTACGTTCACGTCGAAAGCAATGACGTTTTGCGGCGGATTTTCGAGCATGCGCACTGGGAATTTTTTCACGAACGGCGCATGCGCCGTTAAAAAAAAAAACGTAAAATACGCGGGGTCAAAGCAAATTTTAATAAAACACGCCCCCAACATCCCCATTTGAATTAGGCGGGCTTACGCCGGCCCACATACGTTACGCCGCCGTAACTTAGGGCGCAAGTTCTTTCTGAATAAGGAACTTGCGCCCAAAGTTACAGCGGTGTAACGTATCGGAGATACGTTACGCCGGCCGGATAGATACGCTCAGGTATCTGAATCCGGCCCCTGGTGTCTCGTAGATCTGGACTGAATTCCGGAGCCCAGTGCTGGAGGAAGTCCTGTCACTTGGCCCCACAAATTCACCTGGCAGGGGCACACCTGTACCCAGTGCACCTGCCCGCATCTCCTGTCGGGTGCCCTGGGTCCCTAGCGATGCTAACCCCAGGCATTTCTCCCCGCCTGTAACAAAGATACACATCATAGGGAGGGAAGCTCGGCTGATGTGTATCATGTACAAGAGGAAGAGGAGGAGCCAGGATGTCCCCCTTTATTGAGCCGCGCTGTTCTGACGTCTGTTTCAAGGTTTTAGGGAGAGAAGATCTGCGGGGGGAGGGGGGGGCATATGACTTGAATGGATGGGGGCAATAAACAAAGATTTATGCTAGGAGGAGTAGGTTTGTAAAAGGTGCTGAGGTCAGTTTGAAATGGGAGAGGATTTCTGCTAGAAGGGGGAGGGGTGGTTGAAGGGGGTAGGACTTTTGCTAGGAGAGGGGATCAGGGGGAGGAGGATTTGTGCTAGAAGGGGAAGGGATGGTTGAAGGGGGTAGGACTTTTGCTAGGAGAGGGGATCAGGGGGAGGAGGATTTGTGCTAGAAGGGGAAGGGATGGTTGAAGGGGGTAGGACTTTTGCTAGGAGAGGGGATCGGAGGGAGGAGGATTTGTTCTAGAAGGGGGAGGGGTGGTTGAAGGGGGTAGGACTTTTGCTAGGAGAGGGGATCGGAGGGAGAAGGATTTGTGCTAGAAGGGGGAGGGATGGTTGAAGGGGGTAGGACTTTTGCTAGGAGAGGGGATCGGAGGGAGGAGGATTTGTGCTAGAAGGGGGAGGGATGGTTGAAGGGGGTCGGACTTTTGCTAGGAGAGGGGATCAGGGGAGAAGGATTTGTTCTAGAAGGGGGAGGGATGGTTGAAGGGGGTAGGACTTTTGCTAGGAGAGGGGATCAGGGGAGAAGGATTTGTGCTATAAGGGGGAGGAATGGGTGAATGGGGTAGGACTTTTGCTAGGAGAGGGGATCAGAGGGAGGAGGATTTGTGCTAGAAGGGGGAGGGATGGTTGAAGGGGGTAGGACTTTTGCTAGGAGAGGGGATCAGGGGGAGAAGGATTTGTGCTAGAAGGGGGAGGGATGGTTGAAGGGGGTAGGACTTTTGCTAGGAGAGGGGATCGGAGGGAGGAGGATTTGTGCTAGAAGGGGGAGGGATGGTTGAAGGTGGTTGGACTTTTGCTAGGAGAGGGGATCAGGGAGAGAAGGATTTGTGCTAGAAGGGGGAGGGATGGTTGAAGGGGGTAGGACTTTTGCTAGGAGAGGGGATCGGAGGGAGGAGGATTTGTGCTAGAAGGGGGAGGGATGGTTGAAGGGGGTAGGACTTTTGCTAGGAGAGGGGATTGGAGGGAGGAGGATTTGTGCTAGAAGGGGGAGGGATGGTTGAAGGGGGTAGGACTTTTGCTAGGAGAGGGGATTGGAGGGAGGAGGATTTGTGCTAGAAGGGGGAGGGATGGTTGAAGGGGGTCGGACTTTTGCTAGGAGAGGGGATCAGGGGAGAAGGATTTGTTCTAGAAGGGGGAGGGATGGTTGAAGGGGGTAGGACTTTTGCTAGGAGAGGGGATCAGGGGAGAAGGATTTGTGCTATAAGGGGGAGGAATGGGTGAATGGGGTAGGACTTTTGCTAGGAGAGGGGATCAGAGGGAGGAGGATTTGTGCTAGAAGGGGGAGGGATGGTTGAAGGGGGTAGGACTTTTGCTAGGAGAGGGGATCAGGGGGAGAAGGATTTGTGCTAGAAGGGGGAGGGATGGTTGAAGGGGGTAGGACTTTTGCTAGGAGAGGGGATCGGAGGGAGGAGGATTTGTGCTAGAAGGGGGAGGGATGGTTGAAGGTGGTTGGACTTTTGCTAGGAGAGGGGATCAGGGAGAGAAGGATTTGTGCTAGAAGGGGGAGGGATGGTTGAAGGGGGTAGGACTTTTGCTAGGAGAGGGGATCGGAGGGAGGAGGATTTGTGCTAGAAGGGGGAGGGATGGTTGAAGGGGGTAGGACTTTTGCTAGGAGAGGGGATTGGAGGGAGGAGGATTTGTGCTAGAAGGGGGAGGGATGGTTGAAGGGGGTAGGACTTTTGCTAGGAGAGGGGATTGGAGGGAGGAGGATTTGTGCTAGAAGGGGGAGGGATGGTTGAAGGGGGTCGGACTTTTGCTAGGAGAGGGGATCAGGGGAGAAGGATTTGTTCTAGAAGGGGGAGGGATGGTTGAAGGGGGTAGGACTTTTGCTAGGAGAGGGGATCAGGGGAGAAGGATTTGTGCTATAAGGGGGAGGAATGGGTGAATGGGGTAGGACTTTTGCTAGGAGAGGGGATCAGAGGGAGGAGGATTTGTGCTAGAAGGGGGAGGGATGGTTGAAGGGGGTAGGACTTTTGCTAGGAGAGGGGATCAGGGGGAGAAGGATTTGTGCTAGAAGGGGGAGGGATGGTTGAAGGGGGTAGGACTTTTGCTAGGAGAGGGGATCGGAGGGAGGAGGATTTGTGCTAGAAGGGGGAGGGATGGTTGAAGGTGGTTGGACTTTTGCTAGGAGAGGGGATCAGGGAGAGAAGGATTTGTGCTAGAAGGGGGAGGGATGGTTGAAGGGGGTAGGACTTTTGCTAGGAGAGGGGATCGGAGGGAGGAGGATTTGTGCTAGAAGGGGGAGGGATGGTTGAAGGGGGTAGGACTTTTGCTAGGAGAGGGGATCGGAGGGAGGAGGATTTGTGCTAGAAGGGGGAGGGGTGGTTGAAGGGGGTAGGACTTTTGCTAGGAGAGGGGATCGGAGGGAGGAGGATTTGTGCTAGAAGGGGGAGGAATGGTTGAAGGGGGTAGGACTTTTGCTAGGAAAGGGGATTGGAGGGAGGAGGATTTGTGCTAGAAGGGGGAGGGATGGTTGAAGGGGGTCGGACTTTTGCTAGGAGAGGGGATCAGGGGAGAAGGATTTGTTCTAGAAGGGGGAGGGATGGTTGAAGGGGGTAGGACTTTTGCTAGGAGAGGGGATCAGGGGAGAAGGATTTGTGCTATAAGGGGGAGGAATGGGTGAATGGGGTAGGACTTTTGCTAGGAGAGGGGATCAGAGGGAGGAGGATTTGTGCTAGAAGGGGGAGGGATGGTTGAAGGGGGTAGGACTTTTGCTAGGAGAGGGGATCGGAGGGAGGAGGATTTGTGCTAGAAGGGGGAGGGATGGTTGAAGGTGGTTGGACTTTTGCTAGGAGAGGGGATCAGGGAGAGAAGGATTTGTGCTAGAAGGGGGAGGGATGGTTGAAGGGGGTAGGACTTTTGCTAGGAGAGGGGATCGGAGGGAGGAGGATTTGTGCTAGAAGGGGGAGGGATGGTTGAAGGGGGTAGGACTTTTGCTAGGAGAGGGGATCGGAGGGAGGAGGATTTGTGCTAGAAGGGGGAGGGGTGGTTGAAGGGGGTAGGACTTTTGCTAGGAGAGGGGATCAGGGGAGAAGGATTTGTGCTATAAGGGGGAGGAATGGGTGAATGGGGTAGGACTTTTGCTAGGAGAGGGGATCAGAGGGAGGAGGATTTGTGCTAGAAGGGGGAGGGATGGTTGAAGGGGGTAGGACTTTTGCTAGGAGAGGGGATCAGAGGGAGGAGGATTTGTGCTAGAAGGGGGAGGGATGGTTGAAGGGGGTAGGACTTTTGCTAGGAGAGGGGATCAGGGGGAGAAGGATTTGTGCTAGAAGGGGGAGGGGTGGTTGAAGGGGGTAGGACTTTTGCTAGGAGAGGGGATCGGAGGGAGGAGGATTTGTGCTAGAAGGGGGAGGGATGGTTGAAGGGGGTAGGACTTTTGCTAGGAGAGGGGATCAGGGGGAGGAGGATTTGTGCTAGAAGGGGGAGGGATGGTTGAAGGGGGTAGGACTTTTGCTAGGAAAGGGGATTGGAGGGAGAAGGATTTGTGCTAGAAGGGGAATCAGGTGTAGTTATGTCTGTCTTGTTTCCCTTCTACAGTCCAAGTGTTTCACATTCCGATTCTTGTCCCATTATCACCAGGCTGAAGAATGACGGAGCCAATTATTCCATAAGTAACGATGGCTCCCTCCCCATGGGCGGCGTGGCGCTGGATATGGATTATAAAGTGGCGAAATCTCAAATGGGATTCAGTGAAGAGGATTTCATGCGTGCGGTGAGGATACGTTTTCACATGAATAATACATTCACAGTACACCGATCTCTCCAGTGTCCTATCACTATATATTGTTCACAAAGATCCACACTCCTGTGTCCATGTGTCCTGTCACTGTATACTATGCTTACAGATCCTCCATTTGTGCTGTGACTGTATGCTGTGCTCACAGATTGGATCCTCACTCTAAAGTGTCCATGTGTCCTGTCACTGTATCAGTGGGGGCTGGTGCTCAAAATTTTTGGGGGGGGCGCAAACGTAAAAAATTTTTAAAATTGCAGCCTCACTGTGCCCATCAAATGCAGCCACTGTGCCATCAATTGTCACCACTGTGCCATGCCATCAAATGCAGTCACTGTGCCATGCCATCAAACGCAGCCACTGTGCCATCAATTATCACCACTGTGCCATGCCATCAAATGCAGTCACTATGCCATTAATTCGCAGCACTGTGCCATGCCATCAAACGCAGTCACTGTGCCATGCCATTAAAAGCAGCCGCTGTGCCATGCCATCAAACGCAGTCACTGTGCCATGCCATCAAACGCAGCCGCTGTGCCATGCCATCAAACGCAGTCACTGTGCCATGCCATCAAACGCAGTCGCTGTGCCATGCCATCAAACGCAGTCACTGTGTCATGCCATCAAACGCAGCCGCTGTGCCATGCCATCAAATGCAGTCGCTGTGCCATGCCATCAAACGCAGCCACTGTGCCATCAATTATCACCACTGTGCCATGCCATCAAATGCAGTCACTATGCCATTAATTCGCAGCACTGTGCCATGCCATCAAACGCAGTCACTGTGCCATGCCATCAAACGCAGCCACTGTGCCATGCCATTAAAAGCAGCCGCTGTGCCATGCCATCAAACGCAGTCACTGTGCCATGCCATTAAAAGCAGCCGCTGTGCCATGCCATCAAACGCAGTCACTGTGCCATGCCATCAAACGCAGCCGCTGTGCCATGCCATCAAACGCAGTCACTGTGCCATGCCATCAAACGCAGTCACTGTGCCATGCCATCAAACGCAGTCGCTGTGCCATGCCATAAAACGCAGCCGCTGTGCCATGCCATCAAATGCAGTCGCTGTGCCATGCCATCAAACGCAGCCACTGTGCCATCAATTATCACCACTGTGCCATGCCATCAAATGCAGTCACTATGCCATTAATTCGCAGCACTGTGCCATGCCATCAAACGCAGTCACTGTGCCATGCCATCAAACGCAGCCACTGTGCCATGCCATTAAAAGCAGCCGCTGTGCCATGCCATCAAATGCAGTCACTGTGCCATGCCATTAAAAGCAGCCGCTGTGCCATGCCATCAAACGCAGTCACTGTGCCATGCCATCAAACGCAGCCGCTGTGCCATGCCATCAAACGCAGTCACTGTGCCATGCCATCAAACGCAGTCACTGTGCCATGCCATCAAACGCAGTCGCTGTGCCATGCCATAAAACGCAGTCGCTGTGCCGTGCCATCAAACGCAGTCACTGTGCCATGCCATCAAACTCAGTCACTGTGCCATCAATTGTCACCACTGTGCCATGCCATCAAACGCAGCCACTGTGCCCCTCAATTGTCGCCACTGTGCCAATTGTCACCACTGTGCCCATTGTTGCCACTGTGCATGTCACTGTCCCCTTTAATTGTTGCCACTGTGCCCATTGTCACCACTGTGCCCTTTGTCGCCACTGTGCCCATTGATGCCACTGTGCCCTTTGTCGCCTCTGTGCCCATTGTCGCCGCTGTGCCCTGTAAAATGCACTTACCTTAATCCTTCCACGTCCCTCGATGTCTTCTCCCGCCTTGGTGACGCTTCAGCCAATCAGGTTACCGATAACCAGAATCGGCGAACCTGATTGGCTGAGACGGCCGTCAGTCTTATCCAAAGAACGCCCCCCCTGTATGTCCCAAGCATAAGACATCCGGGAGACGAGGGCTGTACTCGGAAAGCCTATCAGAGCCGCTGGTCCCCAGGGCCCCGGATGGCTACCCCCGCTTCTCAATTTCAGGCGGCAGCACCCCCACCCCCCCAGGTTCTCTCTCCAGGGGGCCCATGCCTGAAGCTGTGTAAGGGGCCCCATAATTCCTGATGAGTCAGATTCTCACTCTCCAGTGTCCTGTCACTGTATACTGTGCACATAGATCCTCACTCTCCAGTGTCCTGTCACTGTATACTGTGCACATAGATCCTCACTCTCCAGTGTCCGTGTGTCCTGTCACTGTATGCTGTGCTCACAGATCCTCACTGTCCACAGTCCATCAGAGCTGCTGTGTAATGATGACGGTTGTAGAATGAGACAATGTAATTATTTGTATTTTGTTTTCTCCCAGAATATAAATGCAGCTCGTTCCTGTTTCCTACCAAAAGACGAAAAACAAAAGCTCCTCGAGTTATTGTACGAAGCATATGGGAGGAGAGACTTCTGACTTTGGTTTTGCCTGGCACAAGGATTACCATGACCTATCCCGTGTCTCATTACAGCCTCGTTATTCCCGTTATAAAGAATATTTACAGATTAAAATGTAAGTTGTATTGCTATCCTAGACCACCACAGAATCTGCATTTTTGTTTACCGCCTGGATCAATAAATGTCTATTCCCACTTTGTAGCACACTGACTAAGTATCTTTCTCATTCTGGACCACTATGACCAACCATTCAGAGCACAATGAGCCACAGCGACTAAGCTGCTATTGTATGTACTCTTCCCACACTTCACTGCCAGGGAGGGAATGTACTGTTCCCAAATTGGACTGCCAGAACACATGCATTGCGTTTCCCACACAGGACTGCCAGGGAACATGCATTAGTCCTCCAGGAACTGGTATTATAATTGACATTTTTTAGGGCATGTGACTAGTAACGGGTGAGAGTTGACCCTAATTCCAACAGTACAGGGTTAGCAAATGTAACTACAAGAAGGATATATCTCTAGAGATGTATACTGGGGCACTGGCCTAGGCTGCCCTTTTTCTTCCATCCTCTTTGTATTTCTAAACGCTATCTACGGAAAAAAAAAAAGGGTCAGTGTCATTTTATATGCAGAACTGGGCTGGATGTAGTGTTAGAATTTTTTTATAGGGTGAACCTCCACTTTAATATTGAACCCTGAGAGCCGGAGCTGGCCATTCCCGCCCCACAGCCCAGTGCTCCAGTGGGGGGGGGGGGGGGGGGGCAGAGCAGACAGCTCTCTGCTCAGGGAGCACTAAGAACCGAGCGACCTGCAGTGTTTGATCGCTCGGTTCTCAGTGTTAGAGCCGGTAGGGGACAGGTGCAGCATCAGACCGATGCTGCATCCACCTAGGTAAGTATGATTCTGCAAAAAAAAAGTCCAGACTTCTCTTTTTTTTACTGCTTTAACCCATTCAGCCGATATCCATTGGGAGACACAGAAAACACTGCAGCACTGTGTCCTAAATTGCTTTTTGGAATGGAAATGTCTCCGGACACATTCAGTCGTTTAGGTTTAATGGGTTCTGTATTCTGCAGTCTTAAAATTCTCCAATCTGGAAAAGGAAACATGAAGCCAAATGGCTGTTTATTCCCCCAGTAGTGTGGAAACTGACATCGCACATTCCAAATTTCCTCTGGATGTCACTTTATTTATGAATACCAGGACTGTCCTATAGGGCTGGAAATCCATTGGTGTGTCTACAAGTCATTTCCAGGAGTCGTGTATTTCTACAAAAGTGCCAAGCTACAAAACGTGATAAAATCTGCAGAACCTTTACAGGAAAAGTGCTGGAACCGCAGCAAACAATGAACATTTAACCAGTGCTCCAAACATAACAAGAATGTAAGAGTTGCCCATTGACTATATAGGACAAATTACCGTATTTATCGGCGTATACCGCGCACTTTTTTCCCCTTAAAATAAGGGGAAAATCGTGGGTGTGCGATATACGCCGATACCCGCGCTCAGTTTGAAGCCTCCGCCGACATATACCGAGCGCAGTACACTCGGGTGCATTCGGCCAGGCTCGGCTTCGCCCGAGTGTACTGCGCTCGGTATATGTCGGCGGAGGCTTCAAACTGAGCGCGGGAAGCAGGGATTCGACTCGGAGACAGCACGGGAGAAGCCGGGAGGACACCACCGAGGCCGCGGACGGACGCCGGACCGGACATGGATGCCGGGCAAGACACCAAAACTGTAAGTATTAAAATGTTTTTTTTACAGGTATTTCGGTTGTACATTAGGGGTGCGTGCTATACGCCGGAGCGCGCAATACCCCGATAAATACGGTATGTGTTGCAAGTGGGTATTCTGCAACAGATAGTAGTCTATGTATGTAACAATCCTTCCAAATTACTTCTTCACTAGAGAGTGGTTTGGTATCTGTTGAAAAACCGAAATACAGTAAAACCTTGGTTTGAGAGTAACTTGGTTTGAGAGCGTTTTGCAAGACAAGCAAACATTTTTAGAAATGTTTTACTTGATATACAAATAGCGTCATGTCAAACCTAAGTATAAAAGAGAAGAGAGGTGCCTCTTAGGCCCCATACACACGAGAGAATTTATCCGCGGATACGGTCCAGCGGACCGTTTCCACGGATAAATCCTCTCAAAGATTTCCGCAGATTTCGATGCGATGGAGTGTACACACCATCGCATTGAAATCCGCGCGGAAATCCTCTGGCGATGACGTGTCGCGCCGTCGCCGCGATTATGACGCGGCGACGGGCGCGACACTGTCATATAAGGAATTCCACGCATGCGTCAAATCATTACGACGCGTGCGGGGAATCCCTTTGGACGGATGGATCCGGTGAGTCTGTACAGACGAGCGGATCCATCCGTTGGAATGGATTCCAGCAGATGGATTTGTTG
This sequence comes from Rana temporaria, assembly GCF_905171775.1. Taxonomy (NCBI): domain Eukaryota; kingdom Metazoa; phylum Chordata; class Amphibia; order Anura; family Ranidae; genus Rana; species Rana temporaria. The sequence goes on along the minus strand of NC_053500.1, from coordinate 135,420,848 downwards.
TGCATGTCAGCAAATATCCGATCTGCTGGAATCCATCCCAGAGGAGATTTCTCCGCGGAAACAGATCCGCTGGCGTGTACACACCATAGGATCTATCCGCAGAAACCCATTTGCTGGGATTTATCTGCGGATGGATTCTATCGTGTGTATGGGGCCTAAGTGTAGTAATATGGTTACAGTTAGTGAAGGTACAACATTTAGCAACATATTGCTACACTTAGAGGCGCCTCTCTTCTATTTTATAGTCTGGAGCTCCTGCTGGATTTTTCTTCTAATCCCCCTTGTGGAGGCTTCCATTTGTGGATGGAGATTTTATGGTTACACAACCAATCGCATTATTATAATCTTTTTATATGGACTATAAACTAAAGGACCTATGAATAAATGATTGTGGAACGAATCATTTGAGTTTCCATTATTTCTAATGGGGTAATTTGCTTTGATATACAAGTGCTTTGGATTAAAAACATGTTCCTGGAACGAATTATTATGCTCTCAATACAAGATTTTACTGTATTAAAGCATTTGGCTGCCTCCTACACTTTTGTAGCGGTACCCCCATAGGGGCTGCTAAGTTGATGTGGCCCACCTGTCACCCTGCCTAGCCCGACGTAGCAGCCTGGCGGTTGTGGTCTTTGGAGGCGGTAAAAAATCAGTGATCGTCTAATGGTTGGGGAACCATTTGTGGTATCTGTTGAATTCCAGTTAACGATGGCCTAATTGGGGACATAGAGGTCTCTGTGGATAGATTGTCTCTGAGCCGGTGTGTTGCGGCTAGGGGCCTATTGTTCCGCAAATAAAATTATCCAGTTTTGGGTGTAGTGCCTCCAAAGATCAGCTACCTTAATACATATGTAGCACTACCCCCGAAGGAGCTGCTGGTTTAGATTTGGGTCTGTTGTTACCTTACTGCTCACCACGTTTGTCCTAGGGGTCCTCCTTGAAGAGTTACAAATGTCCACACCAACACTTGGTTTCCTTTGCTTCAAACAAGTTCCTTTAGAGCAGTGGTTCTCAAGCCTCTAGTGCCGTGACCCCTTGATAAAATTTCCCAAGTTGTGGGGACCCCTAACAGTAAAATTATTTTGTAGCGTGGGTTGTCAGCACCCAAGGCAAGACAAGTACTTTGTGCCGCTAACCCACGGACATTTAGTGCTCCCCGAACCCTTCCACTCGTACAGTATTAAATCCCATTATGCTACATTTTAGGATGTACCACTACTTCTCTAGCCGTCTTTCTTGTTGTTTAATGGCAACTCTAATCACAGGTAGTGTTACTCACTGTGTCTCTGACTTTGTGGTGTCTCGCAGCAGTGACACCAATGCCAAAATCAGGAGATAGGGTCTCCTCCAGCCCCTCCCACTTCATTCTTTACCAGTCAGCTGACCTCTAGTCTCTGCCCCCCAGCCATGCCATGAACTGAGTGGGTGGCTGTGAAAAGGCTGAGTGGGTGACCACAGGCTCCAGGGACAGCCCTGCTGGGCGGCTGCAAAAAGATTAGGAGAGCGGTGCGGGCTTCAGGAACAGCCCAGGATTTGGTGACCACTGGCAAATCGTCATTTGACCCCCGAGGGGGTCCGACCCCCAGGTTGAGAACCACTGCTTTAGAGGGACAGATGGTTAGGGAAGATTCAGGTACCTTGCTTTGCGGATTGCGGGTATAATCTTGGATCCAGAGGGCAACTGTCCCACACTGGATTCGGCGTCCACCGGATAGGCCTCTCTCACTGGCTTTGCAGCCGATGCGAAGCTCACTCAACAGTCTCTGCCACAGACTTGATGAATACTGTTGAGTCGTTACACGGTCCTCTGCCACAGGATCATGTAACTACACAAATACTTTGCAAAGTTCCAAGAAAGATTACACAGCTCACGGTGCTAGGATCTTTCAGCCGAGCCGGCCGCACTATGAGGTACTTTGGTCAGGACGCATCCTCTAATTCAGGGGTCTCCAAACTTTTCAAACAAAAGGGCCAGTTTATTGTTCTTCAGCCATTAGGAGGGCCGGATTGTGGCCATCGGGGTAGAAAATACCCCGGGCTCAGCATTGGTGAGAATAAATATGGCCTCATAGTTTGCGATCAGTAGGATAAGGTGTAGTGCCCTTATTAGTAGGAGTAATTGTATCCCATCATTGGTATCAGTGGAAGAAAAAGTGCCCCCTTGTTGGAGTCAGTGGGGTGAATAGTGCCTCATATCAGTGGGAGGAATAAAGCCCTGAGGGCCGGATAAAGTCTAGCAAAGGGCCACATCTGGCCCGCGGGACGCAGTTTGGAGACCCTCGCTCTAATTGAATCCTCAATTATTCGGCTCCTTCCTGCAGAGAAGACAGCACAGGATCATCCCTGGACCATAAACTTCTGGGCCTACTTTCAGTAGCGGAGCCTCGGGCCAGCAGACCCCGAGACCAAAAGGTTGCCAATACATCCCTGAGGCCAGGAGGGCCACCAGTTCAGGAGCGGAAGACCCCGCCAGAACAGCGTCTGCCCCTTAAGTACCCCTCCCCAGAATGCACAGCGGCGGGGACCACGCCACTGAGCTGTTTCTGGGCAAGAGGCACCCAATACACCCAGCCCATTGCAATTCCAACCTTGACCCCTGGTGAGAGCGACACCCACAGTCAGGTGGAAGATGCGCAACACAGCCGAGCTGGAACAGAGACCCATAATTTGGCATAAAAATCTGAGCTAAACTTCTACAGCTCAGATAACTAAATTTACAAAATAGCGCCTACTCAACAGGAGCAGGGCGCTACACATATATTTCTGTTTAAGGCCCCGTTAACGGACTTGTAATGAATCCCTATGGGGACGCGTCCGTTAGCGGATGGAGCATCCGCTAGCGTCCGCGTCAGTCGGGTTCCGCTTTTCCGAACGGAAGAAACCCTATTTTTCTTCCGTTCGGCGGAGCGGAACTGATGCAGACGGACAGACGGTCTGTCTGCATCAGGTTCCCCATAGGGGACAGCGGAGCAGAGACAGGGCGGTCCCTGCACTGTGTGCGGGGACCGCCCTATCCGCCGACAGCTGAGCGGGGACCCCCGCTGAGCCGACGGAAACACACGGAGCGGACCCGGAAACGGTCCGCTCCGTGTGAAAGAGCCCTTAAAGGAATTTGTTTTGTTACTATTGTTGCATGATAATAAAAGGCTGCTATGGCCAAGTTGTATCCAAACGCTGGTGTGGTCTGGTTATTGGCAGGTATAGGCAGGGCCGCCATCAGGGGGGTACAAGCAGTACACCTGTAAGGGACCCTGGAGGTCCTCAGGGGCCCGGATGGCAACCCCCTTTTTTTTTTCTTTTTTGGTAAGGGGCCCAGAGGTCCCCAGGGCCCCGGATGGCAACCCCCCTTTTTTTTATATATATATATATATTATATATTTGTTTTGTTTTGTATTTATTGAGGGGCCCAGAGGTCCCCAGGGCCCTGGGTGGCAACCCCCCTTTAAAAAATATATATATATATATATATATATATATATAAAAAATATATTTAATTTTTCTTTCTTTTTATATATTTTTTTTAATTTCTTTATTTTGTTTTTATTAAAGGGCCCAGAGGTCCTCAGGGGCCCAAAGGTCCCCAGGGCCCACGGATGACAACCCTCCTTTTTTTTTTTTTAATAAATGTTTTTTTTTAAATATTTTCTTTATTTCTTATTTTTTTCTTTTTTCTTTTTATTAAAGGGCCTGGAGGTCCCCAGGGGTCCCCAGGGCCCCGGATGGCTACCCCCCTTTTTTATCATTTTTTTTCATATAAAAAAAATATATTGGGAAACCCCCCCAATTCCTGGCACCCCCCCCGCTTCTCAATTCATGGCCCCCCCGCTTCTCAATTAGCAGCGGTCCCCCCCCCCCCTCGATTCTCGAGCCTGAAAGCCTGAAGCTGTTTAAGGGGCCCCATAATTCCTGGTGGCAGCCCTGGGTATAGGTACATGCTTGGTTTGGGATGGCATAGCAGGCAATCGTATTAAGAATGGGGACATCTGTTCTACCTCAGTCATGAGAAAAGATCATTCCGTGCCTCTAACACTGCCACTCTAGTGGTATCTCTTCCCCTGGGTGGGTGGTCTGCTCCAGGCAATCATGCATAACGCCATTCACCCCTCTTACTGTATACAGTATTTTATAGTATTGCTATTATCCACCATTAGATAATTATGGACTCCAAAAACCTTTTCTTGCTCTAATCCAGTGGTCTCCAAACTGCGGCCCTTTGCTAGCCTTTATCCGGCCCTTGGGGAACTATTCCTCCCACTGACTCCAACAATGGGGCACTATTTCTTCCACCAATACCAATCATTGGATACTATACCTCCTACTAATAGACACACTACTCCTCCGCTGGCCACAATCCAAGCCCTCCTAAAGTCTGAAGGACAATAAACTGGCCCTTCGTTTTAAAAGTTTGGAGACCCCTGCTCTAATCTAAATCTATCCAAACATCATTTTCTCTTTGGCTTCGGAAAATGTTTTTCTTGTTCTTTTTTGCTGCACATAAAACAAATTATTTCCGAGCCAAGACTTCCCACTTTGGCCTCAAAACATGGAAATTCTTAGTACCGTAGCTATTATACTTATGTGCATTTGCGTAAGGAAAAATTCCATCCCTGAGTGTTTAACATTTTAGTGCATGTTTGATGAGTAACAGTTTTATACAATATTGAGTTGAGCACAAATGAGAAGTAGATTCTATATAGGGCTGATGATCCGATGTCCACATACTTTTGGCCCAAAATAATGATAGTCTACCATTCATACTCACCAAGATGTGACGAAGAGCAAATGCCTCCTGGTGTAAGATTTATCATTAACATAATAGGGCAGGGGTCTCCAAACTGCGGCCCGAGGGCCAGATGTAGCCCTTCGCTAGCCTTTATCCGGCCCTTGGGGCACTATTCCTCCCACTGACACCAACAATGGGGGACTATTTATTCCACTGATACCAATCATGGGATACTATTCTTCCTCCTAATGGGGGCACTACTCCTCCTCCTATTGACCACCAAACCTGGGGGCCAAATTTATTGTCAGTGATGCCCAGCCCTGGTCATTTTCTGTCCACGCTGGCCACAATCCGGCCCTCCTAAAGTCTGAAGGACAATAAACTGGCCCTTTGTTTTAAAAGTTTGGAGACCCTTGTACTAGGGGATGGTTCAGGCTGATGTGTAGGTATGTCTTGGGCTGCAGTATATCCACCGACCAGAAGGTGGCACTGTGTGATTTCTTTAGGCTGGCAGTAGACCATTGAAGACTAATTTGTCACCTGGTTTGGACTTTAGGCAGCCATCTTGGTGAGGATGGCATATCTTGCCGGAATACTGAAATCCCCCAAGATTTGGGAAGCTATCACAATGTGGAAGCCTTAATGGGTTAGTTTAACTTTACCAAAAAAGTGCCTATGTAGATAAGGGGTGCTTGTGGATAAAAAGTTAAATGATTCCTTTGTTATAGGTGTAGGCCATTTCCGTACATACAGTACCTCCCAAATCCTGGCTAAAAAACCCTCATCTAGCCTGCCTTGTTGCTAGGATGTCACTAAGGCACTTCCAGCCAAGTTCAGAGAAACAATTAGCCAGATTCAAAGAGACGGGCGCATCTTTAGTTTGGCGTAGCGCATCTCATATGCGCTACGCCGACGTAACATTGAGAGGCAAGTACTGTATTCACAAAGCACTTGCTCCCATATGTACGCCGGCGTAACGTAAATGGGCCGGCGTAAGCCCACGTAATTCAAAGTAGCAAGGCAGTACGCCCAGCCCCATTCACGTACGACTTACGTAAACGACGTAAAATCCGACGGCACTTCCGACGTCCTTACCCTAAATGACTTAGACCAGCTTTTTGGTGGTTTAACTTTACGCCGGAAAAACGCCTTACGTAAACGACGTAGATTACAGCGACGGGCACAAGTACGTTCGTGAATCGGCGTATCTAGCTCATTTACATATTTGACGCGTAAATCAACGGAAGCGCCCCTTGCAGCCAGCATAAATATGCCCCCAAGATACAACGGCGTAGGAGACTTACGTCGGTCGTATCTTGGCAAAATTCAGGCGTATCTCATTTTAAGAATGAGCGCATAGATACGACGGCGCACATTCCGACTTACGACGGCGTATCTACTGATACGTCGGCGTAAGTCTCTCTGAATCTGGCTAAATATATACAGTATATAACTTCTATGACCCAACGGGGCGGCACATGGAGAATCCACTGGTAGAAGAAATTACATACACTATTTCCTTCTCACAGTGACCCTGATTAAGTCATACAGAGAAGCAAATGGAAAGGGAGAGACTTCAGTGGAAAGGACTTTTATATTGGCCTTTGGCATTTACAAATGCAGTAATTTAGAAATCAAATGAAAAGTTTAGTGCTGAAAAACACTTTTTGATAGATAAAAAGTAAATTTTTTATACATACTGGCCCAGATTCACGGCGTAAATTTAAGCCGGCGTAGCGTATCGTATTTACGCTACGCCGCCGCAACTTAGAGAGGCAAGTTCAGTATTCACAAAGCATTTGCATCCAAAGTTACGGCGGTGTAGCGTAAATGTGCCGGCGTAAGCACGCCTAAATCAAATGAGGAAGAGGTGGGCGTGTTTTATGCAAACTAATCATGACCCCTCGTAAATGACGTTTAGAACGAACGGCGCATGCGCGCGCATGCTCAGTATCACGTCGAATTTTCAAAGTAAATTACGCCCGCTCAATGCTTAGTCGACGTGAACGTAACCTACACACAGCCCCATTCACGGACGACTTACGCAAACGACGTAAAATACGGCGCTGTTCGTACGTTTCCGACGTCCATACCTAACATGACTTACCCCTGCTTTATGAAGGGTAACTTTACGCCGGTGTATATCTTACGTAAACGACATATCTTGATACGCCGGGCGCACGTACGTTCGTGAATCGGCGTATCTAGCTAATTAGCATATTCGATGCGGAAATATACGGAAGCGCCACCTAGCGGCCAGCGTAAATATGCACCCTAAGATACGCCGGCGTAGGAGACTTACGCCGCTCGTATCTAGGCAACTGTGAGGCGTATTTGATTCTATGAATCAGGCACCGAGTTGCGACGGCCCGCACTCAGAGTTACGACGACGTATCTGGAGATACGCCGTCGTAACTCCTTTGTGAATCCGGGCCACAATGTTGAACAGGCCAAAATGAGGGAGAAATGAGGGACAGAGGGACATTGCTTCCAATCAGGGACAGTCCCTCGAAATCAGGGACAGTTGGGAGCTATGCTCTTTATACCCTGAAAAACTAAAGTGGAGACATCACCTTCATGCGTTTGTTGAATAGCTACATGAGATGAATTCTAATTTCTGGACACTGAGAGGGAAAGTATTAGAGGTGCAACCTGACATTCTCCAGGAATGTAGCACACATACTAAAGACAGCAAGGTATACATTACCAAAGGTGTTACATACGCACATCCTCTCTGGACACTGGATTGGAAATTCTTAGAAATGAATAAACTTGGAGATTGCCAAGGCCACCAACATCCTATATATTGCATAGTTAAAAAATAAGATATTACAATGTATATAGAATCCCATAATGTAGTTGAATAGCTAGATTCAGGTACGATGGTGTAAGTCAGCTAGGCAAGTACATGATTCACAATGTACTTGCCTGCTATCTTACGGCGGCGTAGCCTAAAGCGGCGGGGCGTAAGGGCGCCTAATTCAAATGTGTTTGAGGGGGGCGTGTTTTATGTTAATAAGGCTTGACTTCACGTTTTTTACGTTTTTTCTTACTGCGCATGCCCCGGGCGCCTACATTTCCCAGTGTGCATTGCGGCTAAGTACGCCGCACGGGCCTATTGATTTTGACGTGGACGTAAACTACGTAAATCCCTTCACCTGTATAGCTGTCTACCTATAGAAGTCTTGTACACACGACCGGTCTTCCCGACGGGAAAAAAACGGCCGTGTGTATGCTCCCCAGCAGTTTTCCCGACAGAAAAACTGTGGGGAAAAAAATTAGAACTTGTTCTCTTTTTTCTAGTTGCGAATCGCGGCGGGATTTCTCCCGCAGTTTTCCTATGGGGAAACACTGCTCTGGAGAATACACACATCCGGTTTTTCCGACCAAAGCTCTCAGGCAGTTTTCCTGTCGGGAAAACCCTCAGGCCTCGTACACACGACCGAGTTTCTCTGCAAAAACCAGCAAGAAACTTGCTGGGATTTTTTTTTTGGCGAGGAAACCGGTCGTGTGTACATTTTTCGACGAGGAAACTGTCGAGGATCCCGTCGAGCCAAAAAGAGAGCATGTCTTCTTTTTCCTCTACGGGAATGGAGAAACTAGCCTTGTCGAGTTCCTCGACAGCCTAACAAGGAACTCAACGAGGAAAACGATGTGTTTCGCCCGTCGAGTTCCTCGGTCGTGTGTACGAGGCTTCAGTGTGTACACAGGGAAAATTGACAGAGCCGTTTCTCGGTTTTCCGTTGGTTTTCCCGGCGGTCTTTTGACCGCCAAGAAACCAGATCATGTGTACAAGGAATAGGAATCTGCCAATTAACATTGCATCTACCTAAGGGTGTCCTGGCCCTAACCCTCTCACAGTTCTGTTTAAGAGACAATAAATCTTTTTGCATTCAAAAAGTGTCTGGCGCCCACCATTTCATCTTGCATTACACCAGTGTTTCTCAATTCCAGTCCTCAGGCCCCCCCAACAGGTCAGGTTTTCAGGATTTCCCTCAGATGAAAAGGCTGTGGTGATTACTAAGGCAGTGAAACTGATCAAATCACCTGTGCAAAATAATGGAAATCCTGAAAACCTGACCTGTTGGGGGGGCCTGAGGACTGGAATTGAGAAACACTGCATTACACCCACCATGTCTTGTAACTCTACACAGAAGGATGTCAGCTGTCCCTAACTCTGGAGGTCACCATTAGGCCTCAGGGGCCCCGGGACTTTGCTAAATACATAAAAACCTCCATCAGATACTGTACCTCCCATGGATTTATAGGCACCAAAACATATCACGATTACAATAGATTCTAGAAGGAAACTACACTATATTGTCAAAAGTATTGGGCCACCTGCCTTTACATGGACATAAACTTTAATGGCATGCCAGTCTCAGTCCGTAGGGTTCAATATTTAGTTGGCCCACCCTTTGCACATTGCCACCTAAATTAGGAACTTGGGGTGGAGGAGGAGGAGATGACATGGGGTGGAGGAGACGACATGGGGTGGAGGAGGAGAAGACATGGGATGGAGAAGGAGGAGACGACATGGGGTGGAGGAGGAGGAGACAACATGGGATGGAGGAGGAGAAGATGACATGGGGTGGAGGAGGAGGAGGAGGAGAAGACATGGGATGGAGGAGGAGGAAATGTCATGGGATGGAGGAGGAGGAAACGTCATGGGATGGAGGAGGAGGAGACAAAATGGGATGGAGGAGAAGACATGGGATAGAGGAGGAGGAGACGACATAGGGTGGAGGAGGAAGAGAAGACGACATGGGATGGAGGAGGAGGAGACGACACGGGGTGGAGAAGGAGGAGGAGAAGACATGGGATGGAGGAGGTGGAGACGTCATGGGATGGAGGAGGTGGAGACGTCATGGGATGGAGGAGGAGGAAACGACATGGGATGGAGGAGGAGGAGACGAGATGGGATGGAGGAGGAGGAGACATCATGGGATGGAGAAGGAGGAGACGTCATGGGATGGAGGAGGAGGAGACGTCATGGGATGGAGGAGGAGGAGACGACATGGGATGGAGGAGGAGGAGACGAGATGGGATGGAGGAGGAGGAAACGACATGGGATGGAGGAGGAGGAGACAACATGGGATGGAGGAGGAGGAGACGAGATGGGATGGAGGAGGAGGAGACGACATGGGATGGAGGAGGAGGAGACATCATGGGATGGAGGAGGAGGAGACGTCATGGGATGGAGGAAGAGGAGATGACATGGGATGGAGGAGGAGGAGACAACATGGGGTGGAGAAGGAGGAGGAGAAGACATGGGATTGAGGAGGAGGAGACGACATGAGATGGAGGAAGAGGAGATGACATATGATGGAGGAGGAGGAGACAACATGGGATGAGTGAGATGAGATTGTAAGAGGAAGACATGATTTGGGAAGATGGGACTGAATGAGGAGGAAGAGGACATGGGAAGGAGGAGGAGTGGGACTTGGTACGGGGTGTCAGTGAGCAGATTCGGTGGTACGGCCAGTGGGTAGGCCCTAGGAAATGTTGGTGGTCAGGACCGGGGGGGTGGGGGGCTGCCAGACCTAAAGCTGTGTATGGGGCCCTACAACTAGCCAGTGCTACAATAATAGTTGGTTCAAATAGTAAAGTAACTACCCGCTGCACAAGTCCGATATCCCCATATGACCTTTTAATTAACACAGAACTGGTTGAAAAGATAAGGTGTACAATAAAAGTGTCAGGTCAGGTATATTACTGCACATGCTTATCTGATTCTGGAATGTGCTTGAGATTATTTTTTTCTTCCAAAGCATTAACTATTTAAATTCCAAATGATCTAATAATGATGAGTTCCATGATTTCACATGAAAGTGGCGAGTGGTGTAACGCTCTGCTGTGTGTCTTCTGTGCTTGGTATCTGCAGACAGTCAGGACTTACTGCTGAATCATACGGTATATTCAGCATCTAAAAGGAACTACAATGGCTTCAGCTTCAAGACTAACCATCAAGAACAAAACTATGCAATGTACACCACCTGGAACTAGGGATTCACTGATACTGGTAGTAGTATCGGTGCTGATGCCGAGCATTTTCGCAAGTACTCGTGAAAATACTTCCGATACCCAAACCAATACTTTGCAGGGAGATTTAAATCAACACAAAATAATCGCATGCAATTTGAACAGGAATGCAGTGCTATTCCTGTACGAAACGCTTGCGATTTCCCCCACCACCCCTGTGTGTGTGTATAGAAAGGGAAAAGCGCCATCTAGTGGGCAGTTTATTAAAAATGTTAGCATTCACGTTAAAGTGGTTGTAAACCCTTATGCCGCGTACACACGATCGGAATTTCCGATGGAAAAAGTCAAACTGACTTTTTCCATCGGATGTTCCTATCGTGTGTAGCCCCATCAGAGTTTTTTCATCAGAAATTCTGATGAATTCCATCGGAGTTTATATATAGAACATGTTCTATTTTTCTCCAATTGAATTCCATTGGAATTTCCGATGTGATATGGCCGGGCAAAAGCCTGATCGTGTGTACGCGGCATTACAGACCACTTGGCTCTACATGTAAGCCTAGATTAAGGCTTACCTGTAGGTGCAAGAAATATCTCCTTGATGGGGCAATGTGGCGGCATTTGGTGGGGCAAACTGGCGGGATTTAATGGGGCAAACTGGCGGGATTTGATGGGGCAAACTGGCAGCATTTGATGGGGCAAACTGGCGCAATTTGATGGGGAAAACTGGTGGCATTTGATGGTGAAAACTGGCGACATTTGATGGGGCGAACTGGCGGCGTTTGATGGGGCAAACTGGCGGCGTTTGATGGGGCAAACTGGCGCAATTTGATGGGGAAAACTGGTGGCATTTGATGGGGAAAACTGGTGGCATTTGATGGGACAAACTGACAGCATTTGATGGGGCAAACTGGCGGCATTTGATGGGGCAAACTGGTGGCATTTGATGGGGAAAACTGGTGGCATTTGATGGGACAAACTGGCAGCATTTGATGGGGCAAACTGGCGGCATTTGATGGGGCAAACTGGTGGCATTTGATGGGGCAAACTGGCGGCATTTGATGGGGCAAACTGGCGGCATTTGATGGGGCAAACTGGTGGCATTTGATGGGGCAAACTGGCGGCATTTGATGGGGCAAACTGGCGGCATTTGATGGGGCAAACTGGCGGCATTTGATGGGGCAAACTGGCGGCATTTGATGGGGCAAACTGGTGGCATTTGATGGGGCAAACTGGCGGGATTTGATAGGGCAAACTGGCGGGATTTAATGGGGCAAACTGCCGGCATTTGATGGGGCAAACTGCCGGCATTTGATGGGGCAAACTGCCGGCATTTGATGGGGCAAACTGCCGGCATTTGATGGGGCAAACTGGCAGGATTTGATGGGGCAAACTGGCGCGATTTGATGGGGCAAACTGGCGCGATTTGATGGGGCAAACTGGCGGCATTTGATGGGGCAAACTGGTGCAATTTGGTGGGCATAGTGGCTGCAATTGATGGCACAGTGTCAGCAATTTATGGGCACAGTGGCTGCGTTTGATGGGCACAGCGAGGCTGCAATTGATGTTTTTTTTTCCCAGTTTGTTTGCGCCCCCCAAAATTTTTAAGGCACCAGCCGCCACTGGTTTGAACTGTGCCAGAGAATCGTGGTTCCAGCGTTCATGAATGCCCAGTGTGCCCGGGTGTGGGGGGCTCAGGCACATTCAGGTGAGGTCTCTGCACAGTCCCACCTATATGTAGACATCTTCTCCCCTCCGCTGCACGGCCAGCTTCCTCTGACAGCTCACAAGTCAGCTATTTCCTTTAAATAATAATAAGAATATATTTTTAGTTTAGAGGTGAGTGAAAAACATCACGTGGAATGTGGAAATTTGGACGAGTGTCCAATGTTTGTGCTGCAGCCTGTGAGTAATATCCCAGCAGCACCGTGAGAACAGAAGCCATTCTTCAGGCTCTGCGCTGGGCACAGACGGATTATGCTCACAGCTGAATGCCTTCTGCTCTTTGTCGCCCTGTCACAGGTAAGTGGCACTTTGGGGACAGATGGTGGCACTGCCACTGCGTGGGGCCCATCTGACACCCTCATGTAGGTGTGTAGCCTCCTGTAGAAGTCCAGCTCTTTGCTGTCATACTGCAGTGATCTTCTTGGGACAGTTTACATTTGGAAATCATATTCTGTGATCACTGAGCCGTCATCACATAGAGTTCCAATCACACTTTGAATGACAATTGCGCGGTCGTGCAACGCTGTGCCCAAACAACATTTAGATAGAGCTTTCTTTTGGTGGTATTTAATCACCACTGGGTTTTTTCTTTTTTGCCTAAACAAATGAAAAAAAAAAGCAAAAATGTTGAAAAAAATAATGTTTTTCTTTGTTTCTGTTATAACAATTTTGTAAATAAGTATGTTTTTTCCTTCACTGATGTGCACTGGTGAGGCAGCACTAATACGCAGCACTAAGGCAAACTGCTAAGGCGGCACTGATATGCAGCACTGATTGGCGGCACTGATATGCAGCACTGATGGGCACTGATTGGCGGCACTGATAGGTGGCACTGATGAGCACCCTTTATAGGCACCAATAGGCAGCAATGATGGGCACTGATGAGGCACCACTGATGAGGCGGCACTAATATGCAGCATTAATGGGCACTGATATGCAGCACTCAAGAGTACCAAACACTTCAGGGGGGTACAACAAGAAGAGTACAAGACACTGCAGGGGGTACACCCAGAAGAGTACAAGACACTGCAGGGGGGTACAACCAGAAGAGTACCAGATACTGCAGGCAGGTACACCGAGAAGAGTACAAGACACTGCAGGGGGGGAGTACACATAGAAGAGTACAAGACACTGCAAGAGGGCACACTCAGAAGAATACAAGACATTGGAGGAGAGTACACCCAAAAGAGTATAAGACACTGCAAGGGTGCACTCAGAATAATACCAGACACTGCAAGGGGATACAACCAAACGAGTACAAGACACTGCAGGGGGGTGCAAACAGAAGAGTACCAGACACTTCAGGGGGGTACACCAAAAAGAGTACAAGACACTGCAGGGGGTACACCCAGAAGAGTACAAGACCCTGCAGGGGGGTACAACCAGAAGAGTACCAGATACTGCATGGGAGTACACCAAGAAGAGTACAAGACACTGCAAGAGGGCACACTCAGAAGAATACAAGACACTGCAGGAGGGTACACCCAAAAGAGTATAAGACACTGCAAGGGGGGGAGAGTACACTTAAAAGAGTACAATACACTACACAAGGGTACACTCAGAATAATACAAGACACTGCAAGGGGATACAACCAGAAGAGTACAAGACACTGCAGGGGGGTGCAACCAGAAGAGTACAAGACACTGCAGGGGGTGCAACCAGAAGAGTACAAGACACTGCAGGGGGGTGCAACCAGAAGAGTACAAGACATTGCAGGGGGGTGCAACCAGAAGAGTACAAGACACTGCAGGGGGGTGCAACCAGAAGAGTACAAGACACTGCAGGGGGGTGCAACCAGAAGAGTAGAAGGGTACACCCAAAATAATCTTCTAACCACAGTTGCCAGTTGCCTGTTTAAATGCCGCCAATAACTGTACCATTCCAAAGCATATTTTCCAACAGCTCTGTATGCACGTCTAGGAAATAAGGTCACTGCTACAGAATTTTCTTCTCTCCAATCATACAATATCTCATGATGTTATATTTCCAGCAGATTTCGGCTCAGCTCTGCCCCAGCCAATGCACATGCTCCTGGGCTCCAGCAAGATGTCCTCCAGGAGTCCCACTTCTTCTGGATGGCTGCGGATGCTGTAAGATTTGTGCACGCCGACTTGGTGAACCATGTAACAAGATCTACCTATGTGATCAGACCCAGGAGCTTGTCTGTGATTATTCTACAAGCAAGGATGGAGGAAGAAGTGGAACCTGCAACTGTAAGATACCTTAGAGGTCCCCATTTTGAAACATCCCTTCATTTCATAACCATTACATTGATATAGCATATGATTTGCCCTACGTCCATTCAATATACAAGCCAGCAAGCAAGATCATCCTCCAGTTTAATATCTATCCTCCTCTTTTATTCATTATTAGTAGGGTTGTCCCGATACCAGTATCGGTATCGGGACCGATACCGAGTATTTGCGGGAGTACTTGTACTCCCGCAAATACCCCCGAAGCCTAAATAGAATACTTGCCCCCCCCCCGCCGCCGCCGTCGTATATCGCAAAGCCGCCGCCATGTTAATCACCGCGCAGGGAACATTAGAGTCAGCTTTCGTTTGATTAGCTGTTTTCCCCGCCGCACGTAGACACTCCCCCTTGCTCGGGATTGGACGGATCTGTCCAATCGCGAGCAAGGGGGAGTGTCTCTATACACAGCGCGGCAGGGAAAACAGCTTATTCAAACGAAAGCTGACTGTAATGTTCCCTGCGCGGTGATTAACGCGGCGGCGGAATCATTTAGTTACGGGGGACATGGCTGCATGTGGTGGGACATGGCTGGATATGTGGGGGATATGGCTGCAATATGTTTGGGGACATGGCTGCGTATATGGGGGACATGGCTGCAATATGTTTGGGGACATGGCTGCAATATGTTTGGGGACATGGCTGCGTAAATGGGGGACATGGCTGCAATATGTTTGGGGACATGGCTGCAATATGTTTGGGGACATGGCTGCATATGTTTGGGAACATGGCTGCATATGTGGGGGACATGGCTGCATATGTGGGGGACATGGCTGCGTATATGGGGGACATGGCTGCAATATGTTTGGGGACATGGCTGCAATATGTTTGGGGACATGGCTGCATATGTTTGGGGACATGGCTGCATATGTGGGGGACATGGCTGCATATGTGGGGGACATGGCTGCATATATGGGGGACATGGCTGCAATATGTTCGGGGACATGGCTGCAATATGTTTGGGGACATGGCGGCATATGTTTGGGTACATGGCTGCAATATGTTTGGGGACATGGCTGGATATGTTTGGGGACATGGCTGCATATGTTTGGGGACATGGCTGCATATGTTTGGGGACATGGCTGCATATGTGGGGGACATGGCTGCATATGTGGGGGGACATGGCTGCATATGTGGGGGAACATGGCTGCATTTGGGGACACATTTTAAAAAAAGTATCGGTATTCGGTATCGGCGAGTACATAAAAAAAGTATCGGTACTTGTACTCAGTCCTAAAAAAGTGGTATCGGGACAACCCTAAAAATTGATTAGGATCAGATAGCATGAATTAATCATTATGCCTCGTACACACGGTCGGACTTTTGAGTGCAAAAGTCCGTCGTGAGTCCGTCAGAAGTCCGACGGAAAGAAAGAGAACAGGTTCTCTATCTAAGGTCTGCCGGACTTCTGACAAAAAAAGTCAGATGGAGGCTACACACGGCCGGACTTTCCTAGAAAAAAAGCCCGTCTGACTTTTTTTCTCGGAAAGTCCAGCCTTGTGTATGAGGCATTAGATGTCACTTGTAGCGGGATCAGGGCTTTTTTTTCAGGGGGAACTTGGTGGAACCGAGTTCCACCAGATCTGGCTCAGACCCTTGGGTGCCTGCTCACCACAATCACTTGTAAACACAGAAGTCTGGTTTCTGTGTTTACAAGTGACAGCTCTGCACTCTGTGTGTAACCCCCCTGAACTCTGCACTCTGTATGTAATGCAATCCTGGTATTTAAATGCCCCTTTAAGACCCTCCTCCTACTGTTTTAAATTTTACTGACCACACCCACTATTTGATGTGATTTGGAGGTGTAGGGGGAGGGGTTTTGTGGGGTCGTGGTTAAGTTCCAGCACCTATTGTTTGAGAAAAAAAAAGCCCTGAGTAGGATAATGATGTTGTCACAATATGGTGTTTCCCCAGATAATGACGGTGACAGCTGTGACGTAGATGGGAAGGTGTATCAAGATGGAGAGACATTTCAGCCGAGCTGTAAACTCCAGTGTAAATGTGAGGATGGAGGGGTGACGTGCGTCCCACTTTGCAGTGAAGATGTCCAGCTGCCAACGCCAACATGTCCCTTCCCGCGCCGCGTAACAGTTTCAGGAAAGTGCTGTCCACAGTGGAGATGTGATGGACACCCAAGCAGTCTGGAGACAGGTAACCATGGTTTTAGATATAGGCCAAGACACCCTATGTAAATTCAGGCTTGTGGCGTCACTGACCACACACACCACAAGGTGACTGGTGTGGCAATTTTGGAAGTTTTCAATCAGTTTTTATTTTATTTTAGGCCTCGTACACACCATAGGTTAACCAGAGGACAACGGTCTGATGGACCGTTTTCATCGGTCAAACCGATCGTGTGTGGGCCCCATAGGTTATTTAACCATAGGTTAAAAAAAAGCCAACTTGCTTTAAATTTAACCTATGGATTCCCAACTGATAGGTCAAAACCGATCGTTAGTAGGCATGACCATCGGGAGGGCCGGCCTTTGGGGTGTGCAAGCTGTGCGGCCGCACAGGGCGCCATGGGCAACAGGGGCGCCGTGCGGCCATCACGGCTCGCAGAATGTGAGTCGCAGCTGGTCCGGCGCCAGCTTCCTACCACCCCCCCTGTACCCCACTGCCAGCTTCCTTACCACCCCTCCAACGTCATCCCCCTACCACCCCCCCCCCCCCGTCACCCCCCTGTCATCTTCATCCCTCCTGTACCCCTCCTGTTTGCAGTGATCAATGTTTTGATACATATTTTTGGTTAAAAAAATCGCAATAAGCGTATTGGTTTGCGCAAAAGTTATTGCGTCTACAAACTACGGGAAAGATTTATGTCATTTTTATTGTTTTTTTGTACACCGCGACATTGCGGTGTACAGATCGGACCCCTAACTGACACTTTTGGGGGTACCAGTGACATTACTACAGTAATCGGTGCTTAAAATATGCACTGTTACAGTAATAATGCCATTGGCAGAGAAGGGGTTAAGTTATTTATTATTGTAATTGTTTGCACATGCAATTAACTGTTATGAAAACAAATTATTTGTTACAAATATTTTTTTCCTCTTTGTGTATGTTTAGGTGACCAGGGGGCAAGGGGTTAAGATGGGTGGGGGTGGGGGGTGCCACAGGATTAGCTCGCACAGGGCGCCTGAACACCTAAGGCCGGCCCTGACCATCGGTTAAAAATCCACGCATGCTCAGAATCAAGTCGACGCATGCTTGGAAGCATTGAACTTCATTTTTTTCAGCACGTCGTTGTGTTTTACGTCACCGCGTTCTGACACGATCGGTTATTTAACCGATGGTGTGTGGGCGCGACGGAGCATCAGTCATCTTCATCGTTTAACCTATGACAATGGTCCTTCAGACCATTCTCATCGGATGGACCGATCGTGTGTACGAGGCTTTACACAACAGCTTGGTTCACATCCAACTGTCAGGAAACAGATGTCAGTCTTCCAACCAAAGCTGACTTAACTGCAGTTGTGGTGGTTCACTGATTCCCACCGCAATTTTAATTATTTTGTTCCTCTTAGCTGGGTAATTATTAAAATTGTAACTTTCAGATTTGTGTACAATTCTGAAAATGTAAAGCAGGAAACATTATAAAATAGGTCATGTTACTGGCTAAGCTAATTATCTGCCTTATAATGCTAATATAATATATTTCTACAAACTATTTACCATGCAAGACTTCTTTCACAATAATCTTATGTCTATATAGCTGCTCTATTGAAAAAAACAGTTGCTTGTCTGTCTGGAAACCTCTCTCACTGCTATCTGAAGCTCCAAACTATTTTTGCATTCCCTAGCCTAGCCACCAACTGGGCCCACCTCCCCAGGGATTGGCTAGGGCTGCATAAATATTCAGGCTGCTCATTTGAATATTCCCACCCACTATATTCTGGAAGTCTCCAGATGATAGGGGAAAGCAATCAAACTTGCAGCCTGTAGAGCCCAGAGCAGACCAAAGCAATGATATGCTGCTCTGCTGATTACAGCAGAGCCATAGAACTCCATGGGCCAGATTCACATATAATTACGTTGCTCCTGGGCAGCGTAACGTATGTGATTTACGTTACACCGCCGCAGGTTTACAGCGTAAGTGCCTGATTCTCAGAACACTTACCTGTAAACTTGCGGCGGTGTATCGTAAATGCGCTCGGTGCAAGCCCGCCCAAGTCAAATGGGGCGGGCACCATTTAAATTAGGCGCGTTCCCGCGCCGAGCGTACTGCGCATGCTCCGTCGGGTGAATTACCCGACGTGCATTGCGCTAAATGACGTCGCACCAACGTCATTTGCTTAGGCGTTAACGTAAATGGCGTCCAGCGCCATTCACGGACGTCTTACGCAAACGACGTAGATTTTTTTAATTTAGACGCGGGAACGACGGCCATACTTAACATTGGCTGCGCCTCATAGACCCAGGGGCAACTTTACGCATCGCAAAGGCTACGGAAACGTCGTAAATTCTCTGCGTCGAGCGCGCGTACGTTCGGGAATCGTCGTAAATTGCTAATTTACATAAGCGACGGGGAAAACGACGTCGGCGACACCTAGCGGCGGGAAAAAAATTGCATTTAAGATCTGACAGCGTAAGAGCCTTACGCTTGTCAGATATAAGGGATATCTATGCGTAACTGATTCTAAGAATCAGTCGCATAGATAGGCCGGGCCAGATTAGGACTTACGACGGCGCAAATGGCTTTGCGCCGTCGTAACGCCTTTGAGAATCTGGCCCCATGTACCTACCCTAACTAGTCGCCTACCTGGAAGGGTGCTACAGAAGATAGAGACTGGCATTTTAGAACATGAAATAAAAGTGGTGGCTTTTGCCAGCATAGTTCCTTTCATTCATGTTATACATCAGAAAGAATATATTGATGTGTTACGTATAATGGGGATCGTTATGGAATTTTAAATTTTTATGGAATATTACATTTTTGTCTTGTTTTGGTACAGAAGGACTGACACAGACGGCACCAATAAACTGCCCGGAATGGAACACAGAATGGGGAGCGTGTTCTGCTCTTTGTGGCATGGGCATCTCCTCTCGTGTGACCAACCAGAACCCATATTGTAGACTGGAGAGTCAGCATCGCCTGTGCATGGTGCGACCCTGTGGAGCCCCATCAGCTGCCACTGTAAGTCTGGACTATAAACAAAACCCTGAGTCTTAACTTCCTGCAGCGCCAACTCCATGCCATTTATATCATTTTAGGAGCTCAACCCCAGCTACATATGACGTGTGTCATATCTCATGTCATATGTATGATAATAGGAGACTACACTAGAGGACATCAGCTACATATGGAGGTTAGTAGTAGAGTGGCTGGAGGATAGTAGTAGAGTAGCTGGAAGTTAAAGAGGGGGTTCACCCTAAAAAAAAAAAATTTCTAGCATTAAATCAAGCATAGTAGCGCAAGCTACAGTATGCCTTTATTTTATTTTTTGGCCCCGTACTCACAGTTTAATCCCGTAGTGAAGTTTCAGACTCCACTCGGGGAATGGGCGTTCCTATGCATAGCGAAGATGATTGACGGCCGACTATGGCGCGTGACGCTTCTCCGGAAATAGCTGAAATAGGACTTGGCTCTTCACGGCGCCTGTGCATAGTCTGTGCGCAGGCGCCGTGAAGAGCCGAGACCTACTCCGGCTAATTTCGGGAAGCGTTACGCGCCATAGCCGGCCGTCAATCATCTTCCCTCTCCATAGGAACGCCCATTCCCCACGGGGAGTCTGAAAATTCACTATGCCATTAAACTGTGAGTACGTGGCCAAAAAAAAAAATAAAGGCATACTGTAGCTCACGCTACTATGCTTGATGTAATGGTAGAATGTTGTTATTGAGGGTGAACCACCGCTTTAATAGCAAGATGACTGGAGGATAGTAGTAGATTGGCTAGCGGTTAGTAGCAAGGTGATCGGAGCATAGTAGTAGAGTAGTTGGAGGTTGATAGCAAGATGACTGGAGGATAGTAGTAGATTGGCTAGCAGTTAAGCCTCGTACACACGGACGCTTTTTGCAGAGAAAAACGGTTGTGTGTATGTTTTCTCGTCAAGCAAACTGCCGGGAATCTCGACGAGAAAAATAGAGAACCTGCTCTCTATTTTCTCGTCGGGATTCTTGTCAGGCTGTTTCCCGACGAGAAAACTGTGCGTGTGTGTATGCGGCTACAAGCTTACCTGTCCTCCGGTAAGCCCGCACATGCTCGATGAGACTTCGAAGCATGCACGGTAGCTTATAAGGGTAGTGTAGGGTGAAGCAAGATGGCGGCGATGGCATCGAATGTGACGAGCGCATGCTCGTCGTGTCAATGACGCCACCGCGTTCTTGCCATTCAAAATAACGGCGGTTCTTTCGAAATGTGCCGTGTGTACACTCGGCTTTGCAAGAAAAGCTTGCCAGGAATCTCATCGGGAAAACCAACGTTTTTTCCCGACGAGATTCCCGGCCGTGTACGAGGCTTAAGTAGCAAGGTGACGGGAGGATAGTAGTAGAGTAGTTGGAGGTTAATAGAAAGATGACTGAAGGATAGTAGTAGATTGGCTGGAGGTTAGTAGTAAGGTGACTGGTGGATAGTAGTAGAGTAGTTGGCGGATAATAGCAAGATGACTGGAGGATAGTAGTAAGGTGACTGGAGGAGAGTAGTAAGGTGACTGGAGGAGAGTAGTAGAGTCTGTGATGTCAGTTTGGAGGTCAAGAACTTAAATTTGTACATACAGATTAAAGTTGTACATACAGAGGAGGAAAATTACTGACAAAGATTTTTTCGTTTTTTTAGGGGATCACAGCCTGCAAGCCAACCCTGGTGTCTTCTCATCCAATTAGGTGGGAGACTCAGGACTGCATCAGTATCAGAACTTTTTGGCCTACATTTTGTGGTTCCTGCGGCAGGAGGCACTGTGTTCCCTATCAGACTGTAAATGAATTGGTTGCATTCCAGTGCACTGCAGGGTTGAGGATGAAGTTGATGATGTTTATAGTGTCCTGTGTTTGCTAATAACAAAATTAGAAAAATTAAGTGTACTATGGACACACCAGTCAGGATCACCTGCTCGTGTATACAGACATGGCTCTCTGGAAAGTCCCCACCAGGATCACCTGCTCGTGTATACAGACATAGCGCTCTGGAAAGTCCCCACCAGGATCACCTGCTCGTATATACAGACATAGCGCTCTGGAAAGTCCCCACCAGGATCACCTGCTCGTGTATACAGACATAGCGCTCTGGAAAGTCCCCACCAGGATCACCTGCTCGTGTATACAAACATTGCGCTCTGGAAAGTCCCCACCAGGATCACCTGCTCGTGTATACAGACATAGCGCTCTGGAAAGTCCCCACCAGGATCACCTGCTTGTGTATACAGACATTGGTGTGTGGAAAGTTCCCACCAGGATCACCTGCTTGTGTATACAGACATTGGTGTCTGGAAAGTTCTCACCAGGATCACCTGCTCGTGTATACAGACATTGCTGTCTGGAAAGTTCTCACCAGGATCACCTGCTCGTGTATACAGACATAGCGCTCTGGAAAGTCCCCACCAGGATCACCTGCTCGTGTATACAGACATAGCGCTCTGGAAAGTCCCCACCAGGATCACCTGCTCGTGTATACAGACATTGCGCTCTGGAAAGTCCCCACCAGGATCACCTGCTCGTGTTTAAAGACATAGCGCTCTGGAAAGTCCCCACCAGGATCACCTGCTCGTGTATACAGACATTGCGCTCTGGAATGTCCCCTCCAGGATCACCTGCTCGTGTATACAGACATTGCTGTCTGGAAAGTCCCCACCAGGATCACCTGCTCGTGTATACAGACATTGCTCTCTGGAAAGTTCTCACCAGGATCACCTGCTCATGTATACAGACATTGGTCTCTGGAAAGATCTCACCAGGATCACCTGCTCGTGTATACAGACATGGCTCTCTGGAAAGTTCTCACCAGGATCACCTGCTTGTGTATACAGACATAGCGCTCTGGAAAGTTCTCACCAGGATCACCTGCTCGTGTATACAGACATTGCCCTCTGGAAAGTCCCCACGAGGATCACCTGTTCGTGTATACATATATGGAGCTCTGGAATGACCCAATCAGAATCAACTGCTCATGCACACAGACATCGAACTCTGGAAAGACTCCACTTGGATCACTTGCTCATGTATACAGACATGGAGTTCAGGAAGGCCTCACCAGGACCACCTGCTCATGTTCACAAATACTGGGGTGTATGGTGTGGAGTACTGAATGTACTGAGGTGTATATTGAGTGTATTGGGGTGTACTGTATGTTGAGTGTATTGGGGGACATGGGAAGCGACCCAGGTCTATCAGGAATTTTCTGTGGCGGTGTCTAAGGGTAGACGAGCTGAGTATGGTAGTGTGTATATGGGGTGTGAGTGAGCTGCATGTATGGGGGTATGCTGTTTTTTTGGGGGGGTGTATGGGTGGTCTGAGCTAAGTGTATGGGGCCAGTGCTGTTATTGAGGTGTATGCAGCTGTGCTGAGAGTACTGGAGTGTATTGAGGAAGTGCTGAGTGTATTGGGGTGTATGGGTGGTGTGAGTTGAGTTCATCAGGGTGTATGAAGTCAGTGCTTGTACTGGGGTGTATGATGGTGTGATTTGTTTATCGGGGTATATAGAGGGAGTGCTAATTGTATCAAGGTGTATGGTGTAAACGGTGTTGGGTATATGGAGTGCATTGCGGTGTATACTGAGTGTATCGGGGTCTATGCTGAGTTTATCGTATCAGGGTGTATGGGGTAGAGTGTTCTGTATTATTGGGGTGTATGCATGGTGTGAGTTGAGTTCATCAGGGTGTATGAAGCCAATGCTCGTACTGGGGTGTATGATGGTGTGATTTATGTATTGGGGTATATGGAGGGAATGCTACGTGTATCAAGGTATATGGTATAGACAGTGTTGGGTATACGGAGTAAGTGCTTAGTGCAGTGGGGTGTGTTGTTGAGTGTATTGGGATATATGGAGGGATGCTGTGCATGAGGGTGTGAGAACATTGACCCTTTTATCCAATGCTGGTGTAAGGATTTTTGGCACCCTAGGTGAAACACTTATTTTTACAACCACCCCCACCCCTTCCCTGGCTCCACTCCTGACTCTACCCCCTGTGCCCTGCCCATGTATACCCCACC
This sequence comes from Rana temporaria, assembly GCF_905171775.1. Lineage (NCBI taxonomy): Eukaryota > Metazoa > Chordata > Amphibia > Anura > Ranidae > Rana > Rana temporaria. Next base: position 135,397,015 of record NC_053500.1, on the reverse strand, counting down.
TTTTTAATGAAGCGCCCAGCAAATGCAGCTTCACCAGCACCTATCAATGCAGCCTCACCAGTGCCCATCAATGCAGTCTCACTAGCGCCCATCAATGCAGCCTCACCAGCGCCCATCAATGCAGCCTCACTAGCGTCCATTAAATACAGCCTTCCAGCTGCCATTAAATACAGCCTAATAGCGCCCATCAATGCAGCCTACCAGCGCCCACCAATGCAGCCTACCAGTGCCCATCAATGAATGTTTGCTTGCTTCCATTGATTCGGGAGTCGTGATACAAACACAGTCCTCTGCTGCCGCTGCGTCTCTGACACTATGTGCATATGGAGCAGTGGCTGCCTGTTATGCTGAAACTTAGTTGCTTGCTGAAGAGAAAAGAGAGTAGGAGCACCATTGCCTGGGCGCCCTAGGCGGTCGCCTTGTTTGCCTAGTGGTAGCACCGACCCTGCTCTTATCCTATAGAGCCACTCCTGCCAGCAAGTGCAGAATTTCAACCATTACAGAAATGTTCAGCTTTAATTTTTCCCATGGCCTCATTTTGTGTAACACTGGTTACCCCTCCCTCCCAACCACACAAGAAGCAGTACGGCACCAAACATTCAATGACCCTTTGCCCATCCTATTCTCACCCCATCCTATACCTAGAGCAGAGGCGCCCTGTCCTCCATCTTCAGCTACATCTCCTACATCCCGAAAGAAGACACAGCAGTAGTGGTGGGAACAATAATCAACTCCAGGCTCGACTATGCAAACTCCCTTTACCTTGGTCTCCCAAAATACCAGATTGCTGGTCTGCAAGTCGTCAAGAACATGGCGGCATGATTGGTAACAGGAAAAAAACCCTGGGAATCAATCACTCCCTCCCTGAGGTCCCTCCACTGGCTGGCCATAAAGGACTGAATAATTTTCAAGGCCCTCTGCCTGGACACACAAATGTGTACAAGGAATCGCCCCCCGAATATTTATGTGAGAAAATAAAATACCACAACCCCAATCGCGTTCTTCGATCAACTAACCAAAATCTACTACAAATCCCCAGGGCCCGTTACAAGACCAAAGGAGAACGAAGATTTGCAGTCTAAAGACCTCGACTGTGGAACCCATTACCAACTAATATCCGAATGGAAGTGAATCACAAAGCCTTCAGGAAAAAACTCAAGACCCACTTATTCTGAAGGCTAAATAGAAGGAAACGGATACAAAGCACCTTGAGGCGATTCAGTTTGCATTTGTAGCGCTGTACAAGATATTCACTCACTCACTCACACGTACTGATTTGCAGGATTTCTGATTGACAATGTCAATCAAGCCGGAAGACCCCAACCAATCTCAATGCCTTGGGCTCTTTATTGGTAAAAGTGGAAAACCCCTTTAACAATCTTAGCCATAAAACATTTCCATGTTTTAAAATCTCAAGAAGGCCAAAGGTGGAGTACAATAAATTATTGTCAATAATAATGTTCTTTATTGTGTGATATGATAGGTCTTATCACAGAGGACAATGTGCAAGTCAGGATAGAGGAACAGAAACTCGACCCAGAAGAGATGGCAGACATTACATCCTGGATACATTTACTGTAGATCAGTTCTACAAAATAATCTGATGAAGGACAACTTACCATCATCAACATCGGCCATGGCCCAGTGTGGTAGGACTCCCAGGAACAGGTCAAGCTGCAGATTCTAAGGAAAGCATTGCTCTGTATTATGGAAGGTTCCAGACTGTTGCCCTGCCTATCAATGTAATACAACCAGGTCCTCATTTTTGCTGAGCCTGCACATTTTATGTAGAAGACTGTACCATATACTTACATTTTACCTTCTCTGTGCTTATAGGAACTGCAAACAGAGTGGGGTGACGGCGTGCCACACTCTTCTGCCGCGTACACTAGGGTGACCACGTGTCCCGGATTGCCCGGGACAGTCCCGCATTTTGCAGGTCTGTCCCGGGCACCTTCATTCCAGGACTATACAGTGTCCCGGAATGAAACTGACACAGCCACCCCCAATCTGATGCCCCCAAAAAAGGCCGCCACATCACCCCTTTACTCACTGACAGTACTTGTCCTGGCCGGGAATGCCTGGAGAAGCACAATCCCCACCCCCTGCTTGTGATTGGAGAAATCATAAATCCCGCCTCTTGTATCCAATCACTGTGCTGTGATTCGTTACAGCACAAGCTGATTTTTGGGAAGGGAGGGTGTCCCTGAATGGTAGTTTGGAAATGTGGTCACCCTAGCGTACACACGATCGGAATCTTCGACAAGAAAAGTCCGATGTGAGCTTGTGGACGGAAATTACGACCGTGTGTAGGCTCCATCAGAATTTTTCTGTCGGAAAGAGAGCTGGTTCTCAAATTTTCCGACAAGAAAAGTTCTTGGAGGAAATTCCGATTGTCTGTATGCAATTCCGACGCACCAAAAACCATGCATGCTCGGAATCAAGTCGACGCACGCTCGGAAGCATTGAACTTAATTTTTCTCGGCTTGTCGTAGTGTTGTACGTCACCGCGTTCTTCACAGTCGGAATTTTGTGTGACCGTGTGTATGCAACACAAGTTTGAGCCAAAATTCCGTCGGAAAAAAAATCCATGGTTTTCTTGTCGGAATTTCCGATCGTGTGTACGTGGCATTCTAGTTGCCCAGGCCAGGTGTTTAGATTAGCCAATGGACTGGGATATAAATTGGCAGCAGAAGGAAGTTGTCCTTGGTGGGTAGGAAGTTCAATGCCAGCCCAAAGTTAATTCCAAGTAATTCAGTAGATGTAAACTGGATAATACTTTGCTATGTGCACTGTGCATTATAATGAACTGCCATTTTTATTAAACTCTTTGTTTTCATCTTTTTCCTCTTTTGTTACATGTGAGTGTTACTGTATTCCTCTTTGAAGCCACTCCTTGTCTACTTGCAGTTTAGCCCAACATTCAGCCCATATGTATGGAGCTTAAAGCGGAGTTCCGTCAAAAAAAATTATTAAAAGTCAGCAGCTACAAATACTGCAGCTGCTGACTTTTAATATAAGGACACTTACCTGTCCTGGGCACCCGCGTTGTCGGGTCCCGAAGCCAATTTGTCCCTTGGCTCTACTGCCGCCATCTTTGGTAAGGGAATCAGGAAGTAAAGCCTTGTGGCTTCACTTTCTGGTTCCCTACTGCGCATGCGTAAGTCGCGCTGCACGATCCCACTGGTCCCTGCTGTCTTCTGGGACATGTGTGTCTCCCAGAAAACAGCGGGGGGGGGAACGGAGTAGGCACAGGATGTGGTGTAGGTAGTGTGAGCAAATACCTGTATTACACAGGTATCTGATCCCTCCTCCCCACTGAAAGGTGCCAAATATGACACCGGAGGGGGGAGGATTCCAAAAAGCGGAAGTTCCATTTTTGGGTAGAATTCCACTTTAACAGTAAATCTAATAAACAGCTAACTTAAACATCCCACAATGGTTCGGTAACTAGGTGAAGTGTACACAACACTAATTACATCTCCAAGAGAATTAGCAGAGAGACAGAAACAATGGGTGACTCAATTAACAATGGAAATTCACATCTAGGAAGCACACAATGGGGGAATTATACAACAAGAGAAAGACGCTTTAATATATAAATTTACAAAAAGCAGCAGCTTCAGTATCAGCTTGTTTGAACTGATTATAATTTTCTGCTGTGAGTCTCTCAGTCTAGGAGGGGGTTGCAGCAGCCAAGGCTAGAACGGGTTGCTGATTCCACAGGTGTAAAGAAATGAAAGGTGAAAGCACATCCGGCCCCAAGGCAGTCATTCTAATCTTCACTACCTGATGAATCACTAACCTGAAACAAGCATGTAAGTCAGTGAACTGTAGGGATGTCCAGTGCTAAGGTTGGCTCTAGGTCAGTAATTGAATAGGTATAGACAGGGCTTTTTTTCAGCAGGAGCGCGGGGGAACGCAGTTCCGGCACCTCCAGCTCTGAATGTATGCATACCCCCCAACCGTCCCGGATTCCGCGGGATCCTCCCGGAATTCTAAGTGTGTCCCGGGGTCCCACGGACTAAACTAGATTCCCGCAAAACAGGGCCCCGGGCACGACATTACGGGTGGCGACATTCCGTGCCTCCATTTTTCGATTTCCCCCGCCATGTTTGTTGTCCGGTGCCTGGCCTGTGATTGGGCGTATTGGCGTCATGTGTGCGTCGTGGGGCTGGCCTGTCTGCCACGTCTAGAAGTCCCGCCTCCGCACATGACCGCTATATGCCCAATCACAGTGCGGGAAATACGGACCATGGTGGATGATGGTGCTGCAGGTGGAAGGGGGTGCTGCAGGTGGATGGCGCTGGCGGGGATTCGTAACAAAGGTATATTAGCACAGGTAGGAGAAACCCCCCCCCCGCTCAACAACTTTGATCCCTGCCCCCCCCGCTCAACAAGATGTCCCGCATTGGATTTATTAAATGTTGGGAGGTATGTGTATGTAATGGCAAGGGGTGCTGGGGTGTACTGGAGGGTCTATTAATGCTGGCTGCTGGGGGATCTATTGCTGCTGGAGGGGATCTATTTTTACATGGGGGAGGATCTCTTGTTGCTGGGGAGGTCAGTTGTCGCTGGTAGGGGATCTATTGTTGCTGAGGGGGGGCTCTTATGCTACTGGGAGACCATCGATGTTGGGAGACATCAACTGTTGAGGGAAGGGTCTATTGTTGCTAGCTGTTCAGAGTCTATTGTTGCTGGAGGAGCTCCATTGTTGCTGGCTACAGGGGATCTATTTTACTTCCTATCATATACAAAATACTTAGCACCACAAATTGATACTTGGTTCTGTATCCATTACTAAGATGTGGGTAGGGGGTGGAACCAAGGAATAGTGTTCGGAGGTGGGTAGTGAGTGGAACCAAGGACTGGTACTCAGAGGTGGGTAGGTAGTGGAAACAAGGAATGGTGCTCGGACGTGGGTAGGGAGTGGAACCAAGGAATGGTGCTCGGAGGTGGGTAGGGAGTGGAACCAAGGAATTGAGCTCGGAGGTGGGTAGGGGGTGGACACAACCGGTGACTCAGAAGTAGGGAGTTCCTGCACCTATTCCCTGAGAAAAAAAGCACTGGGTCTAAGAGAAAGGATCAGAATGACTGCCCTGTTAGGTGGACCTTCAAGAAGTGTAGGGCAAAAAATGTATTTACATTTCCCCCCCACTGCTGATACTCGCTTTTCTTCCCTCCCTGACCTGCCCACTTAGGCCTTGTACACACGACCGAACATGTCCGCTGAAACTGGTCCGTCTTACCAGTTTCCGCTGACATGTTCGGTCGTGTGTAGGGCCGACCGGACAGTTTCCCGGCCTAGCGGACAGGTTTCCAGCGGACAAAAGTTTCTTAGCATGCTAAGAAACTTGTCCGCTGGAAGCCTGTCCGTCGGACATGTCCGATGGTCAGTACGACTCATCGGACATGTCCGCTGGCCCGAAATCCCACGCATGCATCGAAGTGATTCGACGCATGCATGGAAGCATTGAACTTCCTGGTGCGCGCACGTCGCGGCGTCATCGTCGCCGCCACGTCACCGCGTATTCTGTCCGCGGGGAATTTGGTCTGATGGTGTGTACACACATCAGAACAAATGATCCCAGCGGACATGTCCGATGAAAACGGTCCGCGGACCGTTTTCATCGGACATGTTGGGTGGTGTGTACGAGGCCTTAGAGAACATATTTTATCCAACTTGGGTAGTGAATGACTCCCTCCACTTTTCCAACAATAAAAGGCTTATGTGGACAACCGGCAGGCCATGCTGGGCAGAGGAAGAATCCTCAGCCAACAAGATTTGGAGGTTATAAAGAGTTTTTCTCTTCATACCGACGATCAATGGGTTGACTGTAAGCAGTGGGGGTAAGGGGGTAGCAATTCATTGAACCTCTTGTTTTATAAAAGCACAGGTACTCTTTTATGCTAGAAGAACATATGCCTTCTCCCTTGCATAAGTGACCAACCATAACATTTTGCATCAACTTAGCACTAAAGGCTCCAGAAGGCTTCATGAAACGTCTGGTGATATTAAAGTTTGATAAAACACGGGAAAATTCATTTGTGTGTCGGTGCAACCAAGATCATTGATATGCGAGGCTGTCATATATATGCGTTACAATGTTCACTTCGTGGACAGCTGGCTCTTGTCCAATACAGGTTTATATTTACTTATCTAAACTGTCCCTCTTGGGATTTTTTCGGACCCTAAAATACACCTTTCTGTATATACGGTACATCACGGAGAAGAAGACAAACTCTGAGGAAGGGAAAATTGTCATCAGGCTGAACTGATTTACAAGCTCTGGCGCCTTTTCCAAGATCCAACCTATACAAATATAAACAGACAGACATAACTGTGAATGTATAAAAATCTACACGCGCTTAGGATAACACAATTCTACAAAAATAGCAGCTAGCATAAATAGGGTTGCCACCGTTTCTTCAAGTCAAACCCGAACACTTTAGTGGCGCACAGCAATACAGTGGAACCTCGGATTGTGAGTAACGCGGTTAAACAACGTTTCGCAATACGAGCGATGTATTTTAAAAAAATCCTAACTCGGTTTGCGAGTGTTGTCTCACAAAACGAGCAGGATTCAGACCAAAGCGGTGTGCAGTACCACATTTGGGCTGAGGTGGGGAGGGGCGCCGTTCAGAAATGCTCGGAAAGACACAGAAATACTTAGTTCCCGAGCCTTTCCGAGGTTTGCTGAGGTCAGCCGAGCTGTCCTCAGGCCTTTCCGGCTGTTTCCGAGGCTCTCCGGCGACCCCCACCTCTGGCCGCATGCGGTATTGCAGACCTACATCATAGGCTCTTTACCTAGATACCTAGATCGGAGATGCAGTGATCCAGACTGACACACCACTGATCGCCACACTGCGCCCCCCTGCGGGCGCGCACAAGCGGCTTACTCTGCTGGACATCGTATGATGTCAAGTCAGGATATTGAAATCACTTTCCGGCTATCATTTTGCTATATGGCGGGAGGGAAGCGATTAAAAACTAGACTTTACAATGACTTTAAAGTGGGATTCCGAGGCATAATTTATTTTTTATTTTTTGTAATCCAATATTAATTACATTGAATATTCTTTAACATATATAAAAAAAACAAGATCAGTACATAAATCAGTGCAAACACTTACCTGATATCTTCTCAGCGATCTTGTGGCCGTTTCCATGATAGCTGTGGGCATGTGAAGCCCAGTTCATGTGTCTTCCTGGTTTTCCCAAGAGAGGTGCATGCTGGGTAACTGGCATGCAACTCTCGATCTCGCGCATGCGCAGTATAATGGCGCTCATACCGCTGTTAGTTTGGATTATGAAATCTGCCTAGTAACAGCCATATCCATGTGAGTAAAAACATTTTTTTTAACAACATGTTTTTTTTTTTTAAAGATTAAAGGCAACCTGTTCATAACAAGTTAGTTTTTAGGGTGTAACTCTGCTTTAAGTTTTGACCAAAAAAAAAATGGATTTCAAATATATATTTGTATAACAAATTAAAACAGTTTATAGGTGTTATCTATTTATTTTTACTCTACTGTATTCCAAAGGCTGTTTTTAAAACATGTGACCAGCAGCAGAAGACTAGAAGCTCCTTCTGCTTATGTTTCCCTGCAGGCAGGCTGGGAGAGAGCTTGGTCATGTGACATCTGTTTATCAATTAGGAAACATTTACTTGGATGTTTTTTTTTTTATTAAAATAATTACAGTGCGGCGCTGAAGTGACGTGATCGCGGGAGGAACGACGCCCTGCTCCGGACTAGTGCACCGCTGCCTCCCCGGACCAGGATCCCACAGCCAGGACACCCTGCACAGGGCTTCACTGTTGGAGGTGAGCGACAGCCATCTTTAAGCACCCATCGCCCCTCCGGCGGCCCTCCTCCCCCCCCCTTTTCCCAGACTCAGGCGCCACAACTTGAGGGCAGCTCTCGCCCGCCAGTGAGGGGACCTGGGGACCACCCCAGGGGTTCCCCTGTCCAAAGCAGCGTCAGCGGCCATCTTGCTACTCCCGTGCTGGGGGGGGGGGGCGTCCATCTCCCTTCCTTGTGCCTCACACGCTTTGGGGCCCTCCTGGATACTCGGCCCGACCGCAGCATCGTGACGTCCTCTGCCCCCTGGACCGCCTGACGGACAGGCCGCGGCTCCGCCGCGAGGTACGGCGCCCATTTTGCTACTCCCGAACTTGGCTGACACTCGCCCCTGTCCTCGGCGCGCCCCACGCCATTGCCTAGACCGTACACGGGCAGTCCTTGACCCATAGACAGTGCAGCTGCGTCACCATTTCACCTATGGGGGCGTGTGGCTGAGGATGGTCGGCTGACGACATGCACTGCTGAGCTCTGTGCTCTCCCGACAACCGCAGGCTGTGTTCATACTAACTTGCACCCGATCTTCTGATGGCGGCTTCCAGCTCTGCATCTAGCGACCATACTGAATTGCAACAAGGCACTATCCAACGGTACATGCTACGCACAACAACACAGGATCCTCGAACAGGGAAAGACAAACTTTCAGCAAGCCGTACTCCGGGTAAAACTAAACCTTCTCCCCCGCCTGCAGCGAATTCATCAGCCGGCGGGGACGGCTCGGGCCCACACCCGTCTCCTCTGATGGACCTTCCAGATCCACTATCCGGTCCTGCATTGCCCCCTCCCGCTGGTGTAAGCACTGCCCCGGAGAGAATGCCTCTCCCGACCTCGGGGGGCGCTCCGGGCTCCACAACCACTGCCCTGCTCTCTGCCTTTCGGAATGATTTTGACTCCTGGGCCTCTAAATTGGAGGCTTCTCTCCATGTTGAACTGACCGCCCTTAAACAACGGGTCTCGGCATCGGAGGTCGCAGTTTCTACAATGGCTGCCACCCAGGATGACCATTCAGCCCGTATTGCGGCGCTTGAAAATGCATCTACAGTCCACCTCTCCCGTATACGACAACACCAGCTCCGAATTGAGGATGGGGAAAACCGGAGCCGCAGGAACAACATCCGGCTGCAGGGTGTCCCGGAGGCGACCTCGGGCACTGATCTCAAGCCCACTGTCACCGCTATCCTCAACCAGGTCCTGGGCAGGGAGGTTACATCCCCTATCGAATTGGACAGGGTGCATAGGGTGGGGGGCGATCGCGGGGACCGCCCTCGGGACGTCCTCTGCCGGGTACACTACTATACCCTGAAAGAAGAGATTCTACGCAAGGCCTGGCGCCTAGGCACACTGGACTTCCACGGATCCTCCATTCACCTATACCCGGATCTCTCCCGCAACACGCTGTACATGCGACGGGTGGTCCGCCCACTACTGGATGTGATTCGCCGAGCTGGTGCTTCATACACCTGGGGCCACCCCTTCAGCATCAAAGTGACCCGGGATGATAACCACAAGTTTGTCCTGTCGGATCCGGACCAACTCCCCGCCCTCTTTCTCTTCCTAGACGAGGACCCTGTCACCATCCCGAACTGGTTGGACCCTCCAGATGACCGTCAGCGGCTCCCGGGCCCTCCTCTTCAACGTCGAAGGTACCCACAATCTAGATCGGCGCCCCCCGTCACCAGAGAGAGGCGAGCCACGTCACCTGAAGACTGATCCGAGCTCTCTCAGTTGAGACCTGCACTAATCTTTCCTCCTTAATTTTTCATTTATTTTTTTTATTTTTATTTTTCTCTGTGACTTTTCACCCGTCAGGAGGGTACAGCTCCCACCCAGGACATCGATCAGGTTTGCCCTAAATATTTTTCCATTGCTCGGTGCTCTATTTTTATTCTATTTTTTCTTGTTTGCTCTTTCTACCAGTGGTCCCTTCCCATGAACTACCGATCATTGCCCCCCTTGAATACTGTTATTGGTTGGAATGTATCGCTTGACTTGAAGATCCCCCCACGGCCCCGGACTGGTGCAGTTGTGCTTGCCGGGGCTCTGGTGGGACAGTTAATAATAATAATGTTGCCTGTTAGTCTAGGATGGGGCCGCTCTCCTGATGTCGTTGTGCCCTTTCGGGGCCGTGGGCCTGCGGGTTGGCTTGGGGGTTCCTGGGCGCGGTCCTTTGGCCTGTCCTGGTGCCCCCCGGGGTCCCCTTGATACCGGTCTCGTGTGCCCCGGTGACCTGGGGCTCATGGGCCATGTCGGGGGCAGCTGGAGTGTGTTCGCATCGTTGCCTGGACCACGTCGAGGCGACGATCGGGGACGACACTGCCATGGAGGTTGCGGTGGTCTGCCGGGTAGTCCAGGGACCACATAGGACTACTTGTGCCTCTACTTTGTGCCTCTATATAGTCCTCAGCTAGTTTCTACCCTGTTGTTATTTTACCTATACCTTTCTATTGTTTAGGATGCCCGAATATACCAATGATATTTGCTATACACTATATTCTTTAGTAACTTGGAAGCTATGCACTAAATGTCATGGTTATCGGGTGTGTTACAATTATGTTTTGTATGCCTGCTAAGTTGCCGGGATCACAACTCGGCTGTTCTAACCCTGTTCTCTCTCCCTAAATAGGATTGGCACAGTCCGTGCCTAACGCGTGATTTTTCACGAAGTGTCCCGTTCTCTCGGACACTAGTAGTTTTTTTTTTTCTCGAGCCACTGTTCCAAGGTGCTCTCTTTTATCAATCTCTTCCTCACCTTTCTTCTCCTCGCCTATTCCCTCCCTACTGTCTCCCTCTCCTTTTCTTTCTCACGCTCCCTACTCCTCCGCTCCAGCCTCCTTTCTCTCCCCCCCCCCTATTCCTTTTTGTCACTCCATCATGGCCCACACAATGGTTTCTCACCCCAAACTGCAATTCTGTTCCTACAACGTTAACGGCCTCAATGTTGCCTCCAAAAGAGGTCAAATCCTTTACCAAATGCACAAACGCCAAGTCAATGTGCTTCTGCTCCAAGAGACACATTTTCACTCCGCTTCCGCCCCTTCCTGTTCCAACAGATACTTCAATAGGTGGTTCCATAGCACTAACCCAACCCAGAAGGCTAAAGGAGTGTCCGTTGCCTTTCATAAGACGCTCCCCATAGAGGTGCTTGACCAGCTCTCTGACCCTGATGGAAGGTATGTTTTCGTGAAATTCCTGCTGTGGGGTACTAAATTTACGGTAGCTAACATCTATCTTCCTAATGTCAATCAAGTGTCGTCCGCGCTGAAATACTTGAGGATTCTGTCGGGATTCATGGAGGGTAAGCTCGTATTGGGAGGTGATTTTAACACCCCTTTGGAGCCACTATTAGATTCCTCCACCTCACGGTCGGGTGTCTCCTACCCGAAACTGAGGGCACTGAAGCGGGCACTCTTTGATATGCATCTTGTCGACGTTTGGAGGGTGCTACACCCCACATCCCGTGATTATACCCACTTCTCTCATGTACATCACACTTACAGTCGCATAGACTATCTGATGAGTGACCACAGCTGTCTGGATTGGTCTCCTGAATGCAATATAGACCCGATGGTCTGGTCTGACCACTCTCCTATCCACATGACGTTCTCGATGCCCTCCACTCCGGTTAGGGAGTGGACGTGGCGCTTGAATGATTCGTTACTTACGACTCCGGAGTGTGTGCAGAGGGTCTCTGATACGATATCTAACTTCCTTGCTGATCACGCCTCGGATACGACTGCTGCGCCCTTTCAATGGGAGGCACTAAAGGCCGTACTACGCGGAACCTTTATCCAAATGGGTGCGCGTCTGAAGAAGGAACGCTCGGCCGCCATAGAGGTGGCAGTCCGAACACTTAGAGACCTAGAAATTGATCACAAACGATCCCCGACGGCGTCAACACTATCGGAAGTGTCTAGGGCGCGATCACAACTCAGAGAACTATATGAGACCTCCGCGCGCACGTATGCGGATAAGCTTGCCTTCCATCAATACAAGTTCCAGGATAAGTGCGGCCGCTCGCTGGCTCGCTCCCTACATCCAAAGGGGTCTTCCGCCTTCGTGCCCCACATTCGGGGGGCGAGGGGAGAGTTGATCTCCACACCAACTAAGATGGCTGAGGAATTCAGGGACTTTTATCAATCCCTGTATAATATTCCTGCGACCCGGCCGACAGATTCCCCTTGTACTGGGGAGACTGATCAACTGTCATACATCTCGGACACAGCTCTTCCAACTTTGAATGCTGACACCATCGCTGATCTGGAAACCCCGGTCACGGAGGATGAAGTCGCCAGAGCTATAGCAGGTACGCCGGGCGGAAAGAGCCCGGGCCCAGATGGCTTCACTCCCAAGTTCTATAAATTATTCTCTGCCCTCCTCACGCCCTTTCTTACTAAGGTCTTCAACTCGCTGGCAGGGGGCTCAGGGTTTCCTCCACAGACACTTGAGGCCCACATCTCCCTCATTCCAAAGCCGGGCAAAGACCCTACACTATGCGCCAATTACAGGCCGATTTCCTTGATTGGTGTTGATCTGAAAGTCTTTGCTAAAATACTGGCAAATAGGTTACAGCCACTGTTGCCAGGGTTAATACACCTAGACCAGGTTGGCTTTGTGAGTGGCCGTGAAGCTAGGGACAATACCCTGAAAACCCTTCTCTTAACGGATTATGCCCGGTCTCATGATGTCCCATTATGCCTCTTAACGGTCGATGCTGAAAAGGCATTCGACCGAGTAGACTGGCAGTTCCTCCGACTTTCCCTACAACAAATAGGCTTGGGTCCTAATATGATGGCGAGGATAATGTCCCTTTACTCTTCCCCATCTGCTAGGGTTAGGTTGAATGGCTCGCTATCTCCGTCCTTCTCGATATCTAATGGGACTCGACAGGGATGCCCACTGTCCCCCCTCCTATATGTTCTTACCATGGAACATTTAGCCATTGCTCTACGTAACAATCCCTCGGTCCAGGGCATCACGATCGGGCCCACCCATACTAAACTCGCCCTCTTCGCGGATGACCTGCTCTTGTTCGTGACACACCCACATACATCCTTGCCCTCAGTGCTACAGGAGTTCCACAAATTTGGAGCAGTTAGCAATTTTAAGGTAAACTACACTAAATCGGAAATCCTTAACATATCTTTGTCCAAGTCAGACCTACGGAGACTATCGTCTACCTTTTCCTTCAAAACTGGTTCCACCTCCATTAGGTACCTAGGAATTCAAATTCCGGCGGATCCAACCCAACTATTCTCTCTGAACTTTACCCCCCTGCTTCTCAGAACCCAAGCAGACTTAATCACTTATGCGGCCAAACGGCTCTCATGGCTAGGTAGAGTGAACGCCCTGAAGATGGATGTTCTCCCTAGGTTTCTTTATTTGTTCCAAACCATTCCCATTCATATACCTAACTCGTACTTCAAGAAGCTACGCCGGATGTTCTCCAAATTCATTTGGAATGCTGCCCGTCCCAGAATACGATATGAAACATTATCTCTTCCAAAGGTTAGGGGGGGAGCTGGAGCCCCAGACGCCTCCTTGTACCATAAGGCTGCGGTGCTCACTCGCATACTGGACTGGTTCCATCACTCTTCAACCAAGCTCTGGGTTCAGTTGGAGGGCCATATAAACCCTGTTGAACTTTCCGCTCTCCCTTGGACCTCACCCACGGTTCGGGGGGGTTCGGGCCCTTTCGGCGACCTTACTCGTCAAACGATCCAGATCTGGGATCGCCTGCGATCTAGAAGGGGCCTGTCGAACCACGTGGGGCCTATGACTCCCTTCTTCGGGACCCCGGCCTTTCCGCCGGCCATGTCCGTAACAAGATTTGGTCCATGGCGAAAGGAGGACCATGGGAGGCTTGCCCAGGTCATACGTGCGGACCCCACCCTGAGGACCGATACCCCGACCGATTCGACCTCTAGACACCCCATGCGGTGGCTTCAGAGACAACAGATTACCTCTTACATTCGAACCTTCACATCCATTCCGGACATTCTTGCTGAACCGACAGAGTTTGAGGCGCTGCTTCTGCAGGCGGATCCTCCGACACATGTGGTATCTCAGCTCTACACCCTGTTGCTCAGTCTCTTCTCCCCTGGCCCCCCGCCGTTTACGGTGGCCTGGGAGACGGACCTACGCCACTCTATTTCCCCTATTGACTGGAAGAAGTGTTTTGTCCTGACACACAAATTATCCTTGGCCACTAAGACCCAAGAGAAGGGGTTCAAGTTATTAACGAGATGGTATAGATGCCCAACGACTATCCATCATTTCAATCCGACAGTGCCGGAGGTCTGCTGGCGGTGTCTTAAATCCCAAGGAACCATGCTCCACATTTGGTGGGAATGCCCTCCTGTACAGGGATTCTGGCAGCGGATTTTCAAACTATACTGCAAACTGATGGCGACCTCTATTCACCCTTCCCCTGAGATGGCTCTCTTATCTATACTTCCTGGCACGTTCAAATCCATCAAAAATGATGTACTACGACACTTTCTGGCGGCGGCCAGAGTGGTGATCCCCCGTCATTGGAGATCGACAATCACGCCTTCCCTAGGGGATTGGGCTGCTGAAGTGGACCGCATTAGGGACCTGGAGCGTCTGTTGGCGGAGGAGGGTGGTAAAAGCGAGCAGTTTTCTCTCATCTGGACTTCATGGTCCATGTTCCGATACTCCTCTGAGTTTATCTCTTGGGCCGAGCGTGGCGTGGATGATGTGACCCAGGCGCCATGATGGAGTGACTCTTGTCCCTTGCTTCTTGTTCCCTATCTCTCTACCCCCCCCTTGTCTTCCCTGCTTCCTCTTCTCCTTAACTTGCTCTCTACATACTGCCTTAGGAATGCATTGAGCTAACGTATCCTGGCCTCGACCCACATATTGTTATTAATTCGTTCTGTGACCCCATAGGTCCTACTCTACTTGCAGATCCATGTAAGATCCCTCCTGATGTGCCGCGTGCGGTGCAACACTGGACCCCTCACTAATATGCGGTTAATTGTTACAATTACTGTTTACTCTATATATCTGAGGATTACATAGCTGATCGGCCCGATGGTGGTTCACACACACATGCTCTCATTCCTGTTTTCCATGTAACCTAGACATGCTCTTGTTATGTCAAACTTGATGCTTACTGTTGATGTAGTCATTGATACTGTTTACACTGATTGAGATGTTATCTGTCTTCCTGTCTCTCTTTCTTCTGAATAAAATAAGATTGAATTAAAATAATTACAGTGCCATCATCAAATACAGAAATAGAAGGGATAATGTAAATACTAAACACAACGTAAACAGTTTGTGTTTAGTATCACTTTACTTTATTGACATGGTATTGTTACATTAAGATGGTTTCCACCAGGCCCGGACTGGCCATAGCGCATACCGGGCATATGCCCGGCGGGCTGCGGCGGCCTGCATGTCACATCTCCCTCCAGTGTAACATCCAGGGGGTCCAAAACTGTTAGGGGGTGTCTGTGTAACAAACTGTGGGGGGCTGTGTAATGTAAAGGGGTCCAGAGGTGTGGTGCTATGTAATGTAAAGGGGTCCAGAGGTGTAGGGTGCTATGTAATGTAAAGGGGTCCAGAGGTGCAGGGTGCTGTGTAATGTAAAGGGGTCCAGAGGTGCAGGGTGCTGAGTAATGTAAAGGGGCCCAGAGGTGCAGGGTGCTGTGTAATGTTAAGGGGCCCAGAGGTGCAGGGTGCTGTGTAATGTTAAGGGGCCCAGAGGTACAGGGTGTTGTTTAAAGTGAAGGGGCCCAGAGGTGCAGGGTGCTGTGTAATGTAAAAGGGTCCAGAGGTGCGGTGCTATGTAATGTAAAGGGGTGCAGGGTGTTGTGTAATTTAAAAGGGTCCAGAGGTCCAGGGTGCTGTGTAATGTAAAGGGGCCCAGAGGTGCAGGGTGCTGTGTAATGTAAAGGGGTCCAGAGGTGCAGGGTGCTGTGTAATGTAAAGGGGTCCAGAGGTGTAGGGTGTTGTGTAATGTGAAGGGGCCCAGAGGTGCAGAGTGCTGTGTAATGTAAAGGGGCCAGAGGTGCAGGGTGCTTTGTAATGTAAAGGGGTCCAGAGGTGCAGGGTGCTGTGTAATGTGAAGCGGCCCAGAGGTGCAGGGTGCTGTGTAATGTGAAGGGGCCCAGAGGTGCAGGGTGCTGTGTAATGTAAAAGGGTCCAGGGTGCTGTGTAATGTAAAGGGTCCAGAGGTGCAAGGTGCTGAACCCCACATCCCATCATTAACCGCTGCCGCGGCGCCCCCCCCCCCCCCCCCGACAGGCTGTTCCGTCTAAAATGCCCGGGCCTATTTTTTGTTCCAGTCCGGGCCAGGTTTCCACTGTCCATCCACACCATCCTCCTGGATTGGAGTCATATTAAAAGGCGGAATACATCATTTGGCAGAAGTATTGTACCAAGATCTGCATAGTATCAGATTTGACTTATAATGCAAATGTACGGAGAACCAGGATGGGGAGTGCAGAAAGCAAAAACAACATTACATCTATTTAATATGATTCCTTTCATTTTTACTGTGGGGTATATGGTTTTGCAGAAGTGGTTATGTGCCATGAGCTGCATAGTATCCGGTGTTGGAAGATTTGACTTGAAATGCAAATGTAGGGCACAAAGCCGAAAAAACACAGAAAATCTTTAAAGGCTAAGTTCACTTTTTCAGGTAGAATTTCACTTCATAATAAAGTAGTATAATCTGAACTGCAAACACATGTAGAACGCAACATCTGCCCCTTTCACACTTGTACGATTTCAAAGTCGCGGCCGCAAATTTGCCGCGATTTTGGATCAGTACTACTTTGCCACAACTTTGGCATTAACCAATGAAAACATACATGATGTGAGGTAATTCCTTTTCCTGCCATAGTTGTTTCCAGTTCCTGTTTGCTTCCTGGTTGTTGTGGTGTGGTGTGGTGGGACTTTCGAGGGGTGAGGTAAGTAAAATGGGGGGGGCGGTGCTGTCGGATGTTTTTTCACCTTAAAGGAGTTGTAAAGGAACATTTTTTTTCACCTTAATGCAATCTATGCATTAAGGTGAGAAAACATCTGATAATTGGCTGGCGCTGCTGTCAATCACATCCAGTGACACAGCGCGCCGAGGGTCGGGGCCGAGTGATACAGTGAGCGGCTATGACCGCTCGCTGTATCACGGGAGCGCGCCCGCAAGGACTCATCACCATGCGAGCTCTCTCGCATGAATGTGATAAGTTCTTGTGGGGAGGACCAGAGACAGCTACCGAGGGACCCCAGAAGACATGGATCGGGGCCACTCTGTGCAAAACGAGCTGCACAGTGGAGGGAAGTATGACATGTTTGTTATTTTAAAGAAATATTTTTTTTTCCTTTATTGACCCTTTAATGCATAGGATGCATTAAGGTGAAAAAACATTTACCTTTTCAACCCCTTTAAAGTCGTGCCAATATGAATGGAAGTCATTGAAAATCATGGAGAATGACTTGTCATGCGATTTTGCAGTCCAAAATCATGGGACAAGTCGTATAAGTGTGAAAGGGGACTTACTGTCTTGTACTTCTCAAATGTAGACCTGTATAGTAATTTACACTATATTGTCAAAAGTATTGGAACAGGAAGGGGCCGTCCCCAAACTGTTCCCACAAATTTGGGAGCATGAAATTGTCCAAAATGTCTTGGTATGCTGACGCCTTAAGCCACTTTTTACACTGGGGCGGGGGAGGCGTCGGCGGTAAAGCGCCGCTATTTTTAGCGGCGCTTTACCGCCAATTTCGCGGCCGAGAAGGGGTTGCAAAACCACCGCACCTCTGCAGAGACGCTTTGCCGGCGGTATAGCTGCGGTGCCCCATTGATTTCAATGGGTTGGCGTGGTAAACACACCGCTCCTTCGTCCTGCTAGCGCCCTCGGCCTTTCACACTGGAGACACAACAGCGGCTCTTTCAGGGTGATTTGCAGGCGCTATTTTTAGCGCAATAAAGCCTGCAAAACGACCCGGTGTGAAAGGGGTCATATGTCGTGTACACACGACCGTTTTTCATGACGAGAAAAATGCCATTTTTTTTAATGGTCGTGAAAAACGGTCGTGTGTACGCTTTAACAAGGGGGAAAAAAACATGCATGCTCAGAAGCAAGTTATGAGACTGGTAAATTAGCATAATCCGCCCAAAGGGTGGCGCCATTCGAATGCAACTTTCCCTTTTATAGTGCCGCTGTACGCGTTGTACGTCACCGCCCTTTGCTTGAGCATTTTTTTCACGATCGTGTGTATGCAAGGCAGGCTTGAGAGGAATCGCGTTGAGAAAAACGTTGTTTTTTTCAATGACATGAATAACGGTCGTGTGTATGCAGCATAAGCGTTCCCTTCACTGGAACTAAGGGGCCAAGTCCAAACCCTGAAAAACAAACTCCACACCATAATCCCCCCTCCACCTAATGATTTGGACCAGTGCACAAAGCAAGGTCCATAAAGACTTCATAATAAAGTAGTAGGATCTGGACTGCAAACACATGTAGCACACAACATCTGGTTTACTGTGTTGTACTTCTCAAATGAAGACGTAGCCCTGTATAGTAAATTACACTATATTGTCAAAAGTATTGGGACGTACATGAACTTTAATGGTATCCCAGTCTTAGTTTGTAGGGTTCAGTATTGAGTTGGCCCCGCCCTTTGCAGCTATAACAGCTTCAACTCTTCTGGGAAGGCCGTCCACAAGGTTTAGGAGTGTGTCTATGGGAATGTTTGAGCATTCTTCTAGAAGCGCATTTGTTGGACGAGAAGGCCTGGCTCGCGGTGTCAGCTCTAATTCATCCCAAAAGTGTTCTATCGGGTTGAGGTCAGGACAGTCAAGTTCCTCCACCCCAAACTCGCTCATCCAGGTCTTTATGGATCTTGCTTTGTGCACTGGTCCAAATCATTAGGTGGAGGGGGTATTATGGTGTGGGGCTGTTTTTCAGGGGTTGGGCCCGTTAGTTCCAGTGAAGGGAACTCTTAAGGCGTCAGCATACCAAGACATTTTGGACAATTTCATGCTCCCAACTTTGTGGGAACAGTTTGGGGACAGTCCCTTCCTGTTCCAACATGACCGCGCACCAGGTCCATAAAGACCGCACTGACTGACTGATGATTTTTTTTATGCCACCAGTCTGAGACTACGATTATACTCAGGTGATGCTGCCACCATAAGTGTACCTGTGTAGCTTGGGTTCTCAGCTTAAATTTTAAAGATTTTTTTTTTTACAACCGGCCCAAAAACAGCACTTGGGTCACCTATGGAAGGTGTCACACCAGCATCAGCTTATTGGCAGAGACATGGGGGATTGTTATTTCCCCTGACATCTGTTGGTGTCTGACATTGCCCATACACACGAGACTTGGCAGGACACAGCGATGTCTCCTGCAGTTTACACTGGCCGATTGCCCTATTCGTACTAGATAATGATTAACATACAACAGATGTGGAAATTAATCATCCGCTATAAACTCTTTGCTGCCCTGCCAACCAATATGTCACAGCCTTGTGTGAGGTAGATAGTAACAAGGGGGCAGATCCACAAAAGAATTACGCCGGCGTATCAATAATTTTAAATTTCCCGCTTCGTATCTTTGTTTTGTATCCACAAAACAAGATACGACGGCATCTCGGGTCGATCCGACAGGCGTACGTCTTAGTACGCCGTCGGATCTAAGCTGCAATTTTTCGGCGGCCGCTAGGTGGCGTTTCCGTCGAAATCCGCGTAGAGTATGCAAATTAGCTAGTTACGGCGATCCACAAACGCACGTCCGCCCGGCGCATTTTTTTACGTCGTTTGCGTTCGGCTTTTTCCGGCGTATAGTTAAAGCTGCTGTTATGAGGCGTACTCAATGTTAAGTATGGCCGACCTTCCTGCCTAGAAATTTGAAATTTTTACGTTGTTTGTGTAAGTCGTTTGCGAATAGGGATTTGCGTAGAATGACGTCACCGTCGGAAGCATTGGCTTGTTCCAGGTTAATTTCGAGCATGCGCACTGGGATACCCCCACGGACAGCGCATGCGCAGTTAAAAAAAAACGTAATTTACGTCGGGTCACGACGTATTTACATAACGCGCCCCATCACTTCCATTTGAATTCTGCGCCCTTACGCCGCAAAAGATCCACTATGCCGCCGTAACTTACGGCGCAAATTCTTTGTGGATTTGAAAAAAATATATAAGTTACGGCAGCGTAGTGTATCTTGGATAAGCTACGCCCGGCGGAGAGAAGCGCCGAGGTACGTGGATCTGCCCCAAGATCTCCAAAAATATGAAATCTGGCTCCTTACTTCCCACAAAATACGTTCTTGTGTTTGATCTTCTGGTGTAGAAAGAGAAAAGATTCATGTACATGAGAGCGGGAACTCATTATGATTTTATTCCATATTTCGATAATTATAATTTACATTGCACATCCACCTGAAGTTGTCACCACCATGGTCCACAGAGCTCACAAAGAGGATGTGCCCTCCCCAGCACACGCCGAAGGTGTTTTTATGGGTTTCGGTATATTTGAGTGTGTTTTTCTGTAAAAAAAAAAGTTTCCTGTTGATCATTTCCTCTCCAGAAGGTTCATTGGTGTGGTTTGAGGGGTGAGAAATGTAGACAAATTCACATGAAAGGTTGACGCAAGAAAGAATGGTAACTGGTTGTGTTATTTTTACACTATATCACCAAAAGTATTGGGACGCCTGCCTTTACACGCACATAAACTTTAATGGCATCCCAGTCTTAGTCCGTAGGGTTCAATATTGAGTTGGCCCACCGTTTGCAGCTATAACAGCTTCAACTCTTCTGGAAAGGCTGTCTACAAGGTTTAGGAGTGTGTCTATGGGAATGTTTGACCATTCTTCCAGAAGAACATTTGTGAGGTCAGGGACTGATGTGGACAAGAAGACCTGGCTCCCAGTCTCTGCTCTAATTCATCCCAAAGGAGTTCTATCAGGTTGAGGTCAGGGCTCTGTGCAGGCCAGTCAAGTTCCTCCACCCCAAACTCACTCATCCATGCCTTTATGGACTTTGCTTTGTGCACTGGTCCAAATCATTTGGTGGTGGGGGGGGGGGGGGGGATTATGGTGTGGGGTTGTTTTTCAGGGGTTGTTTTTCAGGGGTTGGGCTTGGCCCCTTAGTTAGAGGGAACTCTTAAGGCGTCAGCATACCAAGACATTTTGGCAGTGCTGGAGTTCTGATCAGCCAACTTGATCAAGGTCACCTGCTGATCTAAAAACTATAGTGGGGACTTTTAATGGCAACTATAATCACAAGTAGTGTTACTCACTGTGTCTCAGGCTTCACTGTGTCTTCTGACTTGTAGTGTCTTGTAGCAGTGACACCTATGCCGAAATCAGGAGATAGGGTCTCCTCCAGCCCCTCCCTCTTCACATTCCTCACCAGTCAGCTGACCTCTAGTCTCTCTCCAGCTCTCCAGCCATCCCATGAACTGAATGGGTGGCTGCGAAGAGGCTGAGTGGGTGACCACGGGCTCCAGGAACAGCCCAGCTGGGCAGCCATGGGCTCCAGGAACAGCCCAGCTGGGCAGCCTAGGCTTTAGAAACAGCTCAGGATTCGGTGACCCCTGGCAAATCATCATTCGACCCGCAAGGGGGTCCCGACCCCCAGGTTGAGAATCACTGCTCTAATCAATAAAATTTGAATACAAATACATCTGCATGGCCAGTGTAGAACAGATGTCCCCACCTTAGATAATGGCTACCAGGCCAAAACCCAAATTCCACTCCAACCCCATACCGCTATCTCCCATTAATGGAGACCACACAATAACAATGACTGGCGTAAAAAATGGCCTTAGCAGCCTCTTTATTAACAAATAAAATAAAATTAACATAAACCATAAAGAAACATTCATTATACAAAAAACACCAATCACTGCACCTAGTGCAGCACTGCTGTCCCCACCCACCTTGGCACCTCTTCCTTCTCTGGCACCCAGTGGAAAGCAGCAGGGACTGGTGTGATCTTCACTCTCCAGATAGTGACGCCACTCCTTTCCTTCTACGCACGCGGCTCATGCAGAGGGAGTGACAGCAGCACTGCATCTGGTGGCAAGCGGCACTGACTGCATCTGGTGGCAAGTGGCACATTCACCTGACAAATAACCCGCCGCCAAATTCCCCATCAACCCCGAGACTACATTACCCCCCACCTCATCTTTTTTTGGGGAAGGTGAGAGAGGGGGTGTGTCCCTGAATGGCAGTTTGGAAATGTGGTCACCCTACGTCAACTGCCACGACATCCTTAATCCGCTGCTCCCGGTGGGAGAACTGACCTAACCAGGGAGGGTGGGTGGGAAGTTGTTACCTGCGTTCATCGAGCTCCACTGGACGCAAGGGCTAAGCCACCCCTCCTTAAAGTCTTTTAACCCCTCCCAACCCATGGGCTACCGTCCAATCAAGTAAGCCCTCACATATCAACCTCCCCATGACCTGTTCTCCTATTCACCCAATCATGCCTGCCCTCCGCAATTTTTTTTCCGGGCCTCACTGATCATAGCATAAGGTGTCACTTTTTGACCTCTTTCACACTGGGCCGTTTTTCAGGCGCTTTAGCGCCTGTAAAGCGCCTGATAGAAGCCTTATCTGCAATCCCAATGTGAAAGCCCGAGTGCCTTCACACTGGCAGGGCGTCAAAAAAAGTCCTGCAAGCAGCTTCTTTGCAGCGCATTAGGAGCAGTGAACTCACCGATCCTAAAGCGCTCTTGCCCATTGAAGTCAATGGGAAGCGCCTTGGCAGCGGCGCTTTGTGGGCGCTTTTAACCCTTTATTCGGCTACTAGCGGGGGTTAAAAGCGCTTGAAAAACGCTGGTAAAGCACCGCTAAAACGGCGCTTTACCAGCATTTTTTGGGCGCTGGCAGTCTGAAAGGGCTCCTTAAAGCGGGGGTTCACCCTAAAAACGATTTTTTAACATTAGAGCCAGCATACTAAGGGCATTTACTTTCGGCAGGTCAATTATTTTTTTTTCTCCGTACTTACCTTTATATTCATATTTTTTCCAGGGCTTCCGCGTTCTGATGACTTCGGGACTGGGCGTTTCTATCCCTGCCCCAGGGTTCCGATGACTGCAGGACTGGGCGTTCCTATCCTTCGGTTCGATGATTGACGGCTTGTGAAACAGGTCCCCTGTCGCACAACGCGCGTCACCACATTTCCGGAAATAGCCGAGCTGCGAGTCGGCACTATACGGCGCCGTGTAGAGCTGACTGCGCAGGCGCCGTATAGTGCCGACTCGCAGCTCGGCTATTTCCGGAAATCTGGTGACGCGCGTTGTGCGACAGGGGACCTGTTTCACAAGCCGTCAATCATCGAACCGAAGGATAGGAACGCCCAGTCCCGCAGTCATCGGAACCCGGAAGCCCTGGACAAAATCAGAATATAAAGGTATGTACAGAGAAAAAAAAAATGGCCTGCCAAAAGTAAATGCCCTTAGTATGCTAGATGTGATGTTAAAAAAAAATGTTTTGGGTGAACCCCCGCTTTAAGTGTATTTTGATTCCTATTTTATTGATTAAGAGCCCTTTCACACTCACAGCGCCCAGGCGTCGGCGGTAAAGCGTTGCTATTTTTAGCGGCGCTTTACCATTGTTTTAGTGGTGCCTTTCAGCCGCTAGCAGGGCACTTTTCACCCCTGCTTGCGGCGAAAAAAGGGTTTAAAGTGCCGGCGCTTCGGCAGAGCCCTCAGGCTTTAACATAGTAGAGGCGCTTTACGGGCGCTATTTTTGGTGTTATAGCGTCAGTAAAGCGCCTCAGTGTGAAAGGGGTCTTAAGGGTGAATTATCTGCACTATCTGTTTGCTTCATTTTTATACTTGATTGTTGGGTCTCGTGTCTGGATGTGTCCCAGTAACACGGCCTCTTCATCTGCAAGAAATACTCTGCTCCTCTCCCTTCCCCACCATGTAGTAGGATGATGCTAGAGTCTGTGCTCTTTTCTGCATTTACATTTTGAGGCCAAACCATGATTTATGGGTTGGATTAAAGTGTCATCAACAAGAATGTAAACTACTTGAAGAACATTACGATCTCCGGAATACACTTCCCGCCAGGATTATCTATCACCCTGCTTTTTTTACCACTACTATTCCTTTATATTGGCTTTTGGAATTTACAAATGCAGCAATTTAGAAATCCGATGAAAGGTTTAGCACCGGGAAACACTTTTTGATAGATAAAAAGTGCATTTTATATACATCTATATTTATCAGACCAAAATGAGGGACAAATGAGGAGGAATGAGGGACATTTCTCTAAATCAGGGACAGTCCCTCGAAATCAGGGACAGTTGGGTGCTATGCCAGTGAGAACCAACAGGCATTGTCATCTGGTGGCAGCAACAAAGAGGACCTGCAGACAGGACATTATCACCAGGCGCAGCCAAAAATGTCATCTCAGGTATACCATACAGGAAAAGTACAATGAATATTTCAAACTGTTAGGGCATTGTCAGGGGCGGACTGACAACTCATGGGGCCCCTGGGCAATAGGAGATTATGGGGCCCCCGGGCAATGGGAGATTGTGGGGCCCCATAATCTCCCATTGCCCGGGGGCCCCACAATCTCCCATTGCCCGGGGGCCCCATAATCTCCTATTGCCCAGGGGCCCCATGAGTTGTCAGTCCGCCCCTGACAATGCCCTAACAAGGCAAAAGATTATGGGGCCACACAGTATACACACACACAGTATACACACACACACACACACAGTATACATACACACACACAGTATACATACACACTAACACACACACTGAAAAGGTACTGGAGAGGCAGGGCAGCTAAAATCTTTTTAAAAACAGATTTTTACATACTGTCCCTGGTTTTACTGATGCTGGCAACCCTGATGGAGCCCCCTAGTGGCATGGGGCCCTCGGGCAGTGCCCGAGAGCTCGAATGGTCAGTCCGCCCCTGGGCATTGTTCATTATCAGGTCATTATTATTTGACATTCACTTTTTTCAAAGCTTGTCTCTAGCACAGGAAATGAAGGGAAATTACAAAAAAAAGACAAAAACAGCTGCCATAAAACAAGGATTTTTTTTTTTTTATAAAGATCTCTAAATCAGTGTTTCTCAACCTCTTTTTCAGTCATGGCACCCTTTAAAAGTATCCACAATGTCGAGGCACCCCATTCTACAATGTTAAAAACAAAACTAATAGTTTTTCATAATGCACCAACATCCACATACATAGGACACCCAACATTAGAGGTGCAGGGGCCTAATATCCTCCTTATCATCCGATGGCACCATTGGTTGTTAGGTAATGGTAGAAGGTTGTAATGGTGCACAATGAAAACGTGGCATTGTGTTACTAAAAGGCAAGCTTGATCTACCCACTGGCTTGTATTACATTTTTTGGCAATTTCACTGGTCTAGAAGGAGAAAGTCTCGGAAATTAAAGTAGCTAAATTTTACCAGAATTGGGTCACTAATAAAGGTTATTTGGGTCCTGAGTATTAATTGGCTTCAGTTTCCAAGATACAGCTTCAGGTTAAAATGTAATCAAAATAATTACAAAATTACGAGAATGTGCGATTATGTTCCCTAAGGCCTCGTACACACGACCGAGAAACTCTGTCGAGGAATTCGACAAGCCAATTTTCTCCATTCCCGTCAAGGAAATAGAGAACTTGCTCTCTTTTTGGCTCGTCGAGTTTCTCGACAGTTTCCTTAACGAAAATGTACACACGACCGGTTTCCTCTGCAAAAAAATTTCTCCCAGCAAGTGTCTTGCTGGTTTTTGCCGAGAAACTCGGTCGTGTGTACGAGGCCTGACTTTTCTGCAAAATGTGATAAACCAATAAGAATGGTATCACACCAATCATTATACATCTTTCTTTTTATTGATACCAATAACATAACTTTTCATTCATTTATTGTTTTTTCATGTAACGTTTTTTATGCTCCCTCCACACCATTGGAACTGCGAAAGGCATGGACTTTTTTTTATTGTTTAGCCAATGAGGCAGATAAGTTTAATGCAACAATATTGAGGTGCCCGACTCTTGTCCTGATGCCCTATTTTGGATCCAAAATATAGAATAGAGATAGGGCTTTTGGGTCCCCAGAACCAAAAAGACCAAAGGGAGAGGGCAGTTGGACTATTGCGGTACAAATGAGTAGGTGAACTCAAAAAGATAAGTACATATATGAAAGATTATACATTTTATTAATGTAACATCAGATAAAAACACAAACAAAAATATACAATATAAAAGAACGTTGTGACAAACCATACATGTCACCGAAACGAATGATCCCCAAAAGGGGAAAATCGCGGTGGAGGTAGGAGTCACAGGGAAGGTCTCTACTAGTTTTGCGGCCAATGCCGCTCCGTCAGGAGAAGTTCTGAAATTACCGTAATTGACATACAATCAGTGGGCTGCAAAAGGTTGAACAAGCATAAAAAATTAAAAAAAATAATGTAGCAGAAGTTATCTGCATTGTTTACACAGTTTCAAGGCGTCTTGGCTTCTGAGGGAAAAATAATGCAACTGTTCCTTGGAAATGTTAGGCAATGACATTTTCACAAGCCACCGGATGTGACGCAATGATGCGTAGATCCGACCAACAAAAATGTACCTTGCGATAAAAGAACAATAAATTACAGTTAGGTAATAGTCTTTAGTCACAAAGTGAAGATACATTTATACACTTCCATGTGGTACCATTTTCATTGTTCTACCATACTTTATCGAGAAGTTACAAGGCATCATGATCATCAGAAACCTCCCTTCCTTGGAGGCAAATATACTCCCCCAGTGTATAAATCTTGTGAAATATCTTGAAAACTTTAGCCAACCAGTACCTTTATTACCTGTTTTCCAATCAATCTAATCAAAATATGTAAGAATTAGCACATTGAACAGTATCTCGGAGGTCGAAAACTTCCCAAAATTTGTAGACCAGTATTTTTAGGCATTTTTCCAAGGCACCCCTGAAGAAACCAGAAGGCACCCTGGTTGAAAGAGTTGAGAAAGTCTGTTCTAGATTAATCACACTTAAAGGGGTTGTAAAGGTTCGTCTTTTATTTTCTAAATTGGTTCCTTTAAGCTCGTGCATTGTGGGTTCACTTACCTTTTCCTTCAATTTCCCTTCTAAGGGGCAGATCCCCATAGATCTGCGCCGGGCGCAGCATATGTCAGATACGCTACGCCGCTGTAACTTACTTTGAGTTGGTTTGAATCCTCAACGAATTTGCGCCAAAAGTTGCAGCGTAGTGTATCTCTCGCAGCGTAAGGGCGCGGAATTCAAATGCGGCGGGTAGGGGGCGTGTTTCATTTAAATGAAGCGCGTCCCCGCGCCGAACGAACTGCGCATGCGCCGTCCCTACAATTTCCCACTGTGCATTGTGCTAAATGACGTCGCAAGGACGTCATTGGTTTTGACGTGAACGTAAATGGCGTCCAGCCCCATTCACGGACGACTTACGCAAACAACGTAAAATTTTTAAAATTAGACGCGGGAACGACGGCCATACTTAACATTGAGTACGCCACCATATAGCAGCTTTAACTATATGCTGGAAAAAGCCGAACGGAAACGACGTAAAAGAATGGGACAGCCCCTCATACGTTCGTGGATCGTCGGAAATAGCTAATTTGCATACTCGATGCGGAATACGACGGAAATGCCACCTAGCGGCCGCCGGAAAATTGCATCTTAGATCCGACCGCATACTAAGGCGTACGCCTGTCGGATCTAACACAGATGCCGTCGTATCTTGTTTTGTGGATAGCAAAACAAAGATACGGCGCACAAAATTTTAAATTACGCGGTGTATCAAGAGATACGCCGGCGTAATTTCTTTGTGGATCTACCACTAAATGTTTTTTTTCTTTGTTTGAATTTCTCGCTTCCTGTTTCTCCTCAGTAAGCTTTCCACCAACATCCGAGCGGTGGAAAGTCATTTAGAACAGCTTACTGAACACCTTACTGAGGAGGAACAGGAAGTGATAAATTCACACAAAGAAAACAAAGAAAAAAAAATTAGAATGGAAATTGAAGGAAAAGGTAAGTGAACCAACAATGCACTAGCTTAAAGGAACCTATTTAGAAAATAAAAAACAAACATTTACAACCCCTTTAACAACCACTGAGATAAAATATTGGCCACACAGACAGTGCATTTTTTTCAGTGCGTTGGCTGGCTCATAGAATTGCACCGTGAAAATGTACAGTAAAGTACAACCAATGTGTATCACTGCAAACCAATAAACAGAGCCTAAGCATGTAATGAGAAAATAAGGCTTTTCCCATGAGCATATACTGTATACATAGAAGCAAGGTTGTAAAACATAAAAAAAACATTAATAGGACTATGCATCATGCTGATCTCATTCACGAACTAGACATTGCCTTTAGATACATTTCACAGATAGGAGTATCTTTTCCCTAAACTTTCATCTGCCTGTGTATGAACAGACCAAGGCCTACTGCTCTCCGCATATTGCAATATAATTGTACAACCTCCTAAATTTACAAGAAATTGTAAAGGGATTACATAAAATCAGACGTATTCCAGATATCTTGAATGAGATTGTGGGAAACAAAAAATGGGTCAGTTACAAAAGTTTTCATTAAGTCTAAGTAGATGGTAAAACTGGTCATAAAATCTACTATTTTGTCTTCCAAATATCCATTATCCAATATCTTGCATTTGAAAGATATTTACATTTTTCAGTCAAACAACCTAAAATGAGTAGATTATGATATTCTTGGTCATCACTTCAATGTAACCTATGGGTGGGCCAATCTGCCTTGGCATCAATTATACCTGACTGGGTAAGAGTCATGCAGTATATCTTGAGGGTGCCATCAGATAGGTGACAATCTGCCATGTCCCAGTGTTGTGGGTTTAGCTCCAGGCGGTATATGGCAATGCTTGATATTTATGGAAGGACATGGTTACAGCATTTTAGGTGGTAGATTTTATAACGTAATAGAAGACTGCCCTGTCCCGGTGTTGTGGTTCTCCCTCCAGGTAGTAGATGGCAATGCTCTGCATCTGTGGGAGCATGGAGGATATGGCGGCAGCATTATTGGTGTTTGATTGTAATAGAAGCCTGCCATGTCCCAGTGTTGTGGTTCTTCCTCCAGGTGGTATATGGCAATGCTCAACATCTATGGTGGCTAAAGAAATGGTGGTAGATGGGAATAGAAGTCTGCCTGGTCCTCTATGCTCAGCATCTAAGGGAAGACATGGCAGCAGCATTGTAGGTAGTATATGGTAATAGAAGCCTGCCATGTCCCAGTGTTGTGGTTCCTAGTCCAGGTGGTATATGACATTGCTCAGCATCTATGGGAAGAAATGGTGGTAGATGGGAATAGAAGTCTGCCTTGTCCTCTATGCTCAGCATCTAAGGGAAGACACGGCAGCAGTGTTGTAGGTAGTATATGGTAATAGAAGCCGGCCATGTCCCAGTGTTGTGGTTCCCAGTCCAGGTGGTATATGACATTGCTCAGCATCTATGGGAAGAAATGTTGGTAGATGGGAATAGAAGTCTGCCTTGTCCTCTATGCTCAGCATCTAAGGGAAGACATGGCGGCAGTGTTGAAGATGGTATATGGTAATAGAAGGCTGCCTTGTCCTGGTGCTGAGGTCCTTCCTCCAGGTGGTATATGGCAATGCTCAACATCTATGGGAAGAAATGATGGTAGATGGGAATAGAAGTCTGCCTGGTCCTCTATGCTCAGAATCTAAGGGAAGACACGGCAGCAGCGTTGTAGGTAGTATATTGTAATAGAAGCCTGCCATGTCCCAGTGTTGTGGTTCCTAGTCCAGGTGGTATATGACATTGCTCAACATCTATGGGAAGAAATGTTGGTAGATGGGAATAGAAGTCTGCCTTGTCCTCTATGCTCAGCATCTAAGGGAAGACATGGCGGCAGTGTTGAAGATGGTATATGGTAATAGAAGGCTGCCTTGTCCTGGTGCTGAGGTCCTTCCTCCAGGTGGTACATGGCAATGCTCAGCATCTATAGAAAGACATAGCGGCAATGTGGTAGGTGGTAATAGAAGTTTTCCATGTCTCTGTGTTGTGGCTCTCCCTCCAGCTAATATAGGGCAATGCTCATGTATGGAAAGACATGGCAGCACCAATGTCGGTGGCAGATTGTAAAAGATGCCTCCTATGTCCCAGTGTTGGGGTTCTCTCTCCAGGTGGGATATGGCAATGCTCGGCATCTATGGGAAGACATAGCATGTTGTAGGTGGTAACAGAAGTTTTCCATGTCTCAGTGTTGTGGTTCTCCCTCTGGTTAGTATAGGGCAATGCTCTGCATCTATGGAAACACATGGTGGCGGCGTTTTAGGTGGCAGACTGTAAAAGATGCCTCTTATGTCCCAGTGTTGTGGTTCTCTCTCCAGGTGGGATATGGCAATGCTGGTTATCTATGGGAAGACATAACAGCAATGTTGTAGGTATTAACAGAAGCTTGCCATGTTTCGGTGTTGTGGTTCTCCATCCAGTTAGTATTGGGCAAAGCTTTGCATCTATGGAAAGACATAAGCCACAGCGTTGTAGGTGGTAGATTGTAAAAGTTGCCTTCCATATCCCAGTGTCGTGGTTCTCACTCCAGGTGGTATATGACAATGCACAATGGTCTAGGAAGGACATGGCAGAGGCATTGTAGATTGTGATAGAAGACGTGCTTGGACACAACCTACCAAGAGAGAGGAAACTTCCCGCATTACTTATAATTCATCAGAGAAGTCATCCTGTTCTTTGCTTTGTGTTATGTTTAGCATATTGATGTCGGCCATGGCATTTTGTCTGCCCAAATACACAAATGTGTGCCAGGCTTTTTTCTGCATCTGGCGGAACCTAGATACAAAGTTTTCATTGGTCACAAGGTACAGCAGAGGGTTAATGGCGCAATTCATGCTGGCCAGGCCCCTGGTGACCTGGTAGGAGATATAGAGGTCCTTCAGGGTCTGCGTGCAGCTTCCTTTTAGCTGCCACACCCTGGAAAGCAGATTGATGTTTCGGAAGATGTAATATGGGAAAAAGCAGACCGCAAACAAGACCAGGATGATGAAAACCAATTTCATGCTTCTGCCTTTTATGTTTGTATCCACATTGGTGTTCCTTGTCAGGACGGTGAGGATGCGGGTGTAACATGCTACAATTATGACAAACGGTATCAAGAATCCAGTGACCGTGATTGTCACTGTGTACGGTGCATACGATTCCACGTGATCATTAATGGTAGAGTCATAGCAATAGGTGGCATTTTTCATGGCATTAGTAAAGTAAAGATGAGGTAAGATCTGAATGATTACCAGAATCCAGACCAAGATGCTGACATAAAATGACGAGCGTAAGTTGTGGAGTCGCCCCATCATTTTCATGGGGTGGACAATTCCCAAGTAGCGTTGGATGCTGATGCAGGTGAGGAAGCTGATACTGGCGTACATGTTAATGTGAAAGAGGATGCGGGCCAGCCGGCAGAAGTCATAGCCAAACATCCAGACACCCCCATTGAAATAATAGGACACAAAAAATGGCAAAGTGACCACATAGAGGAGATCGGCAACACCCAAGTTAAAGACAAAAACATTCAGGGATGTCCATTTCTTCCAGTTCACACATAGATTCCACAGGCCAAATACGTTCCCCAATGAGCCAACGATAAACACTACAATGTAGACCGATGACAAGTAAAGGTAAGTAAAGTTCTTGTTTATTTTACACACTGTGCTGATGTTTAAGTTGGAGGCAGTTACAGTTGTTTCGAAGAAATCCTCTTCCATTATTTTCTGTGTGCAGAGAGCATCAAGATCCGCAAATGTGTAGTATTATGCTCGTCCTAGTGGGATATGCACCCTCAGTACAAGTCCAAGCAGCCTCTGGGCCTCCGGTTCTACTGCTCGTCCCCTGGTACTATACAACAATCTCTGAAGGTCCAAAGCCTAAATCCCCCAAAGACTACATGCAGCCTTCACTTTAGGTCTTGGGCATATATTACCTGGTACTGTATACAGCTTCTAGGTCTTAGGTTCTGGGTACACACCCCCTGGTACTTTACACAACCTATGGGTGCCAGGTTCTGGATATACATCCCTTGTACTATATACAGTCTCTGGACTCTAGCTACTCAGCATACATCTCCTGGTGCCATACAGTGCTTTCTTTTAAAATCCTGGGTTAAATCCTGTTACTCTAGTTAAATACACAGTTTCTGGTTGAAGGTCCTTGTACTACAGCACTATACACCCACGTGTCTGTGCAGGTCCTAGTACTCTGGCACTATACACACTCTCTAGTGTAGATCCTAGTACTCCAGTTCTATACACAGTCTCTGGTGCAAATTCTGGTACTCCGACACTATACAAAGTCTTTAATGCAGATCCTGGTGGTACTCCACTACCATACACAGTCTCTGATACAGGTACTGATGCTACAGCACAATACACAGTCTCTGGTACAGGTTATGGTACTCTGGCACTATGCACAGACTTTTGTTCAGGTCCTGGTGCCTTGACACTATACACAGTCTCTGGTACAGGTCTTGGTACTCTGGCGCTATGCACAGTCTTTTGTGCAGGTCCTGGTGCCTTGGCACTATACACAGTCTCTGGTGGAGGTTCTGCTACTTCGGCACAGTACACAGTCTCTGGTGCAGATCATTGTACTCCCCTACTATACAGGTTAGGTGCAAGTCCTGTTATTCTTTCACTATGTACAGTCTCTGGTGCAGATCCTGGTTCTCGGGCACTATACACAGTCAGTCTCTGGTGCAGATCATGGTACTCCAGTAATATACAGGTCTGGTGCATGTCTTGGAATTATTTCACTATGTACAGTCGCTGGTGCAGTCCATGGTATTCCGGCACTTTTTAACCGTCTCTGGTATAGGTCCTGGTTCTCCGGCACTATACACAGTCTCTGGTGCAAGTCCTGGTTCTCTGTCACTATAAACAGTCTCTGGGTAGGTTCTGGTTCTCCGTCACTATACACAGTCTCTGGTTGCAGGTCCTGGTTATTTGGCACTATACACAGTCTCTGGGTAGGTTCTGGTTCTCCGGCACTATACACAGTCTCTGGTGCAGGTCCTGGTTCTCCGGCACTATACACAGTCTCTGGTTGCAGGTCCTGGTTATTTGGCACTATGCACAGTCTCTGATGCAGGTCCTGGTTCTCCGGCACTATACACAGTCTCTGGTTGCAGGTCCTGGTTCCTTGGCACTATGCACACTCTCTGGTGCAGGTCCTGGTTCTCTGGCACTATCCAAAGCCTCTGGTGCAGGTCCTGGTTCTCCGGCACTATACACAGACTTTGGTGCAGGTCCTGGTTCTCTGGCACTATACACAACCTCTGGTGCAGGTCCTGGTTCCTTGGCACTATACACAGTCTCTGGTGTAGGTGCAGGTGCTGGTTGTCCGGCACTATGCACAGTCTCTGGTGCAGGTGCTGGTTCTTTGGCACTATACACAGTCTCTGGTGCAGGTGCTGGTTCTTTGGCACTATACACAGTCTCTGGTGCAGGTGCTGGTACTACAGCCCTATACACCGTCTCTGGTGCAGCGTGGTTCTCTCGTGCTCTGGTGTCTGCAGCAGTAACTGAAGTTTTTTTTCTCTCTTTCTCTTTCTGTATTTCTGCTGCTCCTCCCATTCACAGCACTCTAATAAACTTTTAGCTGGCGTGCCGACAAGAGATAAATAAAGCTATAAAGGGAAATAGAGAAAATATCCAGCTGTGACACCTTATACATACACATCAATAATGGTGTGCTTCGTGTTACTATGCAAACAACTACAGTACTGAAAATGTATCAATATACAATCAAACAGTGAATTCAAATCCATAAAGTTCAATATCAATGTAGTTAGTCCACATGCCAATAGCCAAGGAAGTGTATAGTGGAATGAAAGTGTTTCTAGTTTTTCTCAAATTAACCACTTTGCTGGCCAAAGACCAGGCCAGTTTTTGCGATTCGGCACTGCGACGCTTTAACTAACAATTGCGCGGTCGTGCGACGTGGCTCCCAAACAAAATTGACGTCCTTTTTTTCCCCACAAATAGAGCTTTCTTTTGGTGGTATTTGATCACCTCTGCGGTTTTTATTTTTTGCACTATAAACAAAAATAGAGCGACAATTTTGAAAAAATAAAATAAAAATTGTACTTTTTGCTATAATAAACATCCCCCAAAAATATATAAAAAAAAACGTTTTTTTTCGTCAGTTTAGGCCGGTAAGTATTCTTCTACATATTTTTGGTAAAAAAAATATCGCAATATAAGCGTATATTGATTAGGTTGCGCAAAAGTTTTAGCGTCTACAAAATAGGGGATAGAATTATCGCATTTTTATTATACATTTTTTTTAAACTAGTAATGGCGGCGACCTGCGATTTTTATCGTGACTGCGACTTTATGCATGCGTCGACTTGATTCCGAGCATGCATGGTTTTTGGTGCCTCCGAATCGCATACAGACAATTGGAATTTCCTCCAAGAACTTTTCTCACATCAGACTTCTCTTGTCGGAATTTCCGATAGTGTGTACGGGGCATTAGAAAGGTCCTTTGGTCTCTCCAAACCCTTACCATTGGCCAGATTGTTTTTATCGTTGGGGACCAAAGTTCCTGCGTTGGAGTCATGGGCGTCCGCTCCATAGGGCAAGGGGGGGCAATTGACCCCCCCCTGAAAATCGAGAAGGTGTTGAAGAGATTTGCGACAATAGGCTGTCTAAACGGTCCCGGGTTGGATGTCACACAGGCACAGCGAGCAGAGTGAAGCTGCCTCCCCTCCAGTGTTTATGTGTACACAGGGGGAGGGAACCTGCTGTGCCTGTGCTGCGCTGATGGCTGATCTGAGGTACTGAATGGGATGGGGGAGGGGGGTTTGTGCTGAATGGGCGGTCCATCTGTGCTGAAGGGGCGTCTGTGCTTAAAGGGTCTCCATCTGTGCTGAAGGGGGGTCTGTGCGTAATGGGGGGGTCTGTGCTGAAGGGGGGTCCATTTGTGCTGAATGGAGTGTTCTGTGCAGAATAGGGGGGTCCATCTGTGCTGAATGGAGGGGTCTGTGCTGAAGGGGGAGTCTGTGCTGAAGGAGGGGTCCATCTGTACTGAAGGGGGTTCTGTACATTCTCTAGGCTATATTTATGTGGGCATGGAGTGAAGCTGATTTATCTCAAGAGCTATTTCACACTGCCAGATGGCCGCGTTATCGGTAAAGTGGCGCATTACCATCATTTTAGCTGCGCTATTCGACCGCTAGCGGGGCACTTTTAACCCCCACTAGCGTTTGAAGAAAGGGTTAAATGCGACTGTGTATCGCCGCTGCCGAAGCGCCCCTCCCTGAAAAATTTTCAGCGGACGCCCATGGTTGGAGTGGACCCCACCGTACAGTGCAGATTTGAGAGTATTTATTCATATTTAATATGAGGAATGTTAATGGGTTTTGGGCACTTCTCTGGGAGACGATAACGTTTGGAAAACATGAATTTTCCTTTTCCAACCCAGTAAGAAGTAATTGGAATTCCTCCTTGACATTAAACCCAGAAAACATTCTTCGGCCTGCAAAATTTCATCTTTGAGACACACTCTTGAAGTTCATTTTCATGTCCATCCACTCTCTTCTGCAACACCAATTAATCAGAGAACGCCATTCTAGCCGGCCCTGAACATTTGAGATAAGCTTCTGGGAATTCTCTAAATCTGTAAATATTCTGTTTTCTGTGAAAACTGACACCAAATTTTCTTAGATAAGAAGGAAGTAATGCTCACTTTGGAAATACATTGGGCTAGATTCAGCAAGAATTTACGCCGGCGTATCTATAGATACGCCGCGTAAATTCAAAGCTGCGCCGGCGTATCTTCTTTCTGTATTCAGAAAGCAAGATACGCCGAAATTAGGCTAAGATCCGACTGGCGTAAGTCTCTTACGCCATCGTATCTTAGGGTGCATATTTACGCTGGGCGCTAGGTAGCGCTGCCGTTGATTTCAGCGTAGAACATGCAAATGAGCTGGATACGCCGATTCAGAAATGTACGTGTGCCCGGCGGATTTTTTTTACGTCGTTTGCGTAAGGCTTTTTTTTCCGGAGTAACGTTACTCCTGCTATGTGAGGCATAGCCAATGTTAAGTATGGACGTCGTTCCCGCGTCAAATTTCGAAAATTTTACGTCGTTTGCGTAAGTCGTTCGCGAATAGGGCTTTGCGTAAATTACGTTCACGTCGAAAGCAATGACTATTTGCGACGTGATTAGGAGCATGCGCACTGGGATACGTTCACGGCCGGCGCATGCGCCGTTCGTGAGAAACGTCATTTACGTGGGGTCATGTTTTATTTACGTAAAACACGCCCACCTCTTGACAATTTGAATTCGGCGCGCCTACGCCGGCAGATTTAAGCTACGCCGCCGCAACTTACAGAGCAAGTGCTTTGTGAATACTGCACTTGCCCATCTAAGTTGCGGAGGCGTAGCGTAAATAGGATACACTACGCCCGCATAAACTTACGTCCCCCTACCTGAATCTAGCCCATTTTATTTTATACTTGCACCTGCATTTTTATTTTTTTCAAAGTCAGCAGCTACAAACACTGTAGCTGCTGACTTTTAATAAGGACACTTACCTGTCCAGGGAGCCTGCGATGGCGACCCCCCGAGGCCGATCCGTCCATTCTAACTAAGGGGAACCGGCAGTGGAGCCTTGCGCGAGTTGCGTGCCGCTTTGTGAATGGCCAGCTGTCTTCTGGCACACACGCAGGTTACAGAAGACAGCAGAGGGGCTTGTCGCACAAAAGGATATGACGTCCTGCGCTGTGGCCCGGATGGATCAGAAGTAAACAATGTACTTCATAAAAAGGTACTATAGAAGCAAAAAAAAAAAAAAATGTTTTAATATCTATAAACGAGGGGTGGAGAGGTGGTCTTTCGTTTAAGACCACCTCTCAGATGTGGATGGAACTCTGCATCTCTCCTCAGAATACATTGGTATGGTGTGGGGGGTACATCTCATAACCATATACTGGGACAGTGTGGGGTGTACATCTCACCACCAAATACCAGTATGATGTGGGGTGTACATCTTCTAACCATATACTGGGACAATGTGGGGTGTACATCTCCTAATTATATACCGGGCAATGTGGGGTGTACATCTCACAACCATATACCAGTATGATGTGAGGCGTACATCCCCTAACTATATACCGGTATGATGTGTGGTGTATGTCTCCTCATCCTATACTGGTACTCTGTGGGGTGTACAGTACTCTCCTAACCATATACCAGTAGCAATGGCGTAGTGGGCGCAGGAGTGCTGCCCCCTCTCAACTTCACTGCCACTGAAAGTCAACAATACATAGATTCATGCATTGCATGAATCTATGTATTGTTGCCAGGGCCGCTGCTGCCCACTATTCAGATGACCGGCCCCATCTGAATAACGGCAGTTGGTTGGCTGTGGAAGTGTCTATCAGAGCCAGCGGCTTTCCGATTACTGCCTGTGGCTTCTAAATAGTTAACCAGGGGACGCACGGGGTGTGCATTCCCTGGTTAACACTGACACGCATCTCAGCCAATCGGGTTCACTGGATCTGGTTACCGGTAACCTGATTGGCTGAAGCGACATCGAGGGTGGGAGAAGACATCAAGGGATCGTGGAGGAGGATGGCTGACCGAGAAAGGTAAGTGCCAGGGCACAGTGGCGACAATGGCATGGCACAGTGGCGACAATGGCATGGCACAGTGGCTGCGTTTAGCATGGCACAGTGGTGACAATTGATGGGCACAGTGGCGACAATGGCATGGCACAGTGGCTGCATTTGGCATGGCACATTGGCGACAATGGCATGGCACAGTGGCGACAATTGATGACACAGTGGCTGCGTTTGGCATGGCACAGTGGCGACATATCATGGGCACAGTGGCGACAATGGCATGGCACAGTGGCGATAATTCATGGCATAGCACAGTGGCGACAATTGATGGGCACAGTGGCGACAATTGATGGCACACTGGCTGCATTTGATGGCATGGCACAGTGGCGACAATTGATAGGCACAGTGGCTGCGTTTGATGGCATGGCACAGTGTTGACAATTTTATGGTACACTGGCTGTGTCTGATGGGCACAGTGGCAGCAATTGATGGGCACAGTGGCTGCGTTTGGGCACAGTGAGGCTGCAATTGATGTTTTTTTTTTCGTTTTCGTTTGTTTGCACCCCCCCCAAAAATTTTGAGCACCAGCTGCCACTGACCAGTAGGATATGGGGTGTATATTTTTTCATTGTATACTGGTACTATGTGTGGTGTACCGGTTCACACTGCTGCGACTTGCAACACATAAAATTGCATGACAAGTCAAATTACATACATTTTAATGGGTGCCGCCTTAATCACCCATCAAAAGCTTCTACGCTACTTTTTGTCACGAAAAAAATCGCTGATCACCGCCATTAGTAGTAAAAAATTTTTTTTTTATAAAAATGCAATAAAACTATCCCCTATTTTGTAAACGCTATAAATTTTGCGCAAACCAACCGATAAACGCTTATTGCGATTTTTTTTTTACCAAAAATAGGTAGAAGAATACGTATCGGCCTAAACTGAGGAAAAAAAATGTTTTTTTATATATTTTTGGGGGATATTTATTATAGCAAAAAGTAAAAAATATTGCATTTTTTTCAAAATTGTCGCTCTATTTTTGTTTATAGCGCAAAAAATAAAAACCGCAGAGGTGATCAAATGCCACCAAAAGAAAGCTCTATTTGTGGCTGAAAAAAAGGACGGCAATTTTGTTTGGGAGCCACGTCGCACGACCGCGCAATTGTCTGTTAAAGCGATGCAGTGCCGAATCGCAAAACCTGGCCGGGTCCTTTAGCTGCCTAAAGGTCCGGGTCTTAAGTGGTTAAGGTGGTAATTAAACTCACTTGGTGCCCTCCCTGCATTAAATTAGCCCCAGAACTTGTGTAATTCATATGTGTTTGGTTTTAAAGGGATGAGGAGGCAACCCTAATGTCTCCTCACCATATAGTAGTGCAATTTGGAGCATGTATTTTCATCATATACCAGTAAAATGTGAGGTGTGCGTCTCCTCACAGTATACTGTACAAGGTGGAGTGTGCATCTCCTCACAGTATACTGTACAAGGTGGAGTGTGCGTCTCCTCACAGTATACTGTACAAGGTGGAGTGTGCGTCTCCTCACAGTATACTGTACAAGGTGGAGTGTGCGTCTCCTCACAGTATACTGTACAAGGTGGAGTGTGCGTCTCCTCACAGTATACTGTACAAGGTGGCGTGTACATCTCCTCACAGTATACTGTACAAGGTGGAGTGTACATCTCCTCACAGTATACTGTACAAGGTGGCGTGTACATCTCCTCACAGTATACTGTACAAGGTGGAGTGTGCATCTCCTCACAGTATACTGTACAAGGTGGAGTGTACATCTCCTCACAGTATACTGTACAAGGTGGAGTGTACATCTCCTCACAGTATACTGTACAAGGTGGAGTGTACATCTCTTTACCACATAATGGTGCAATGCGGATTTTATGTCTCTTAATAATAAATGTATGTGATACTGTGCTGAGAGAATGTGAAGTTTCTGGTCACGCCATGTTAACTGCAAACTTGGTAACTACAAAGCTTAAAAAAAATATATATATATATCTATTTTGTGATTTTATTTTTATACTGCTAGTGGTTTTATGAGTTTGTTTGTGTGTTGGAAGCAATAAAGTTGGGTGAGAGGGCAGTGAAAAAACCCTGCTAATAGACATTAAACGTGGTCACCTGTGCTGGCTGAGCTCTGGCACAGGTAGAAGTTTTGTGATTATGAGGTGAGTGACTGAACAACTGAGGAGGAGGAAGACAGGAGACAAAGGTCAGTGTGGTTGGCAGTTAGTTCACACTGTGTTGTTCTTGTGCGCTGTGATAAGGTGTGTACATCCTGTGTGTAGTATCTGCTGCAAGGTGTTGGTAGACTTTATTATTAAACAGAAAAATCTGTTAATCTGTCACAAGGTAACTAGGCAAGGAATGGTAATAGTGTGTTCCCTCCCAGGGCGGCGCTCAGGTTCCAAATATAGTTCTGGCTGGGAATGGGGATGTAGGCCTCATGGGTGTTCAGCCGTGACTGGAGGGCACATGGCGGTCCAGCCCCACTACCTACAGTCTGTCATGGCAGGGGCTTTTCTGAAAGCAGTGGGCCTGTGTGCAAGACTATAAATTGGGGCCCCCTGGCTCTTGAACAAGAAAATACGGCATGCGTGCAACACGCCATGACACAAATTGGTTGTGTTTCTGAATATTGAGCAGTGTGACTAAATGAAGTCTGTTTATTTGCATAGTGTAGAATGAGAAAGGGATGAATAGTAAATGTACAGCACAGTATCTGTGGAGGGGCCAAGACTAAACATTGGCGCCTGTTCAGGTGTCAGTAGTAAGTCGCTTACTAACCTGAACTCTGTATCACTACTGACCCCCGACCCCTGCTTCACTTTCTACTGACCCCCTTACCCCAGCTTCACTTACTGCTGAACTCTGTATCACTACTGACCCCTGCTTCACTTTCTACTGACCCCTGCTTCACTTACTGCTGACCCCTGCTTCACTTACTGCTGACCCCTGCTTCACTTACTGCTGACCCCTGCTTCACTTACTGCTGACCCCTGCTTCACTTACTGCTGACCCCTGTATCACTACTGACCCCTGCTTCACTTACTGCTGACCCCTGCTTCACTTACTGCTGACCTCTGTATCACTACTGACCCCCGACCCCTGCTTCACTTTCTACTGACCCCTTACCCCAGCTTCACTTACTGCTGACCCCCTTACCCCTGCTTCACTTACTGCTGACCCCTGCTTTACTTATTACTGAACTCTGTATCACTACTGACCCCTGCTTCACTTTCTACTGACCCCTGCTTCACTTTCTACTGACCCCTGCTTCACTTTCTACTGACCCCTGCTTCACTTTCTACTGACCCCTGCTTCACTTTCTACTGACCCCTTACCCCTGCTTCACTTACTGCTGAACTCTGTATCACTACTGACCCCTGCTTCACTTTCTACTGACCCCTTACCCCTGCTTCACTTACTGCTGAACTCTGTATCACTACTGACCCCTGCTTCACTTTCTACTGACCCCTTACCCCTGCTTCACTTACTGCTGAACTCTGTATCACTACTGACCCCCCTTACCCCTGCTTCACTTACTGCTGAACTCTGTATCACTACTGACCCCTGCTTCACTTTCTACTGACCCCTGCTTCACTTTCTACTGACCCCTGCTTCACTTTCTACTGACCCCTGCTTCACTTTCTACTGACCCCTGCTTCACTTTCTACTGACCCCTGCTTCACTTTCTACTGACCCCTGCTTCACTTTCTACTGACCCCTGCTTCACTTTCTACTGACCCCTGCTTCACTTTCTACTGACCCCTGCTTCACTTTCTACTGACCCCTGCTTCACTTTCTACTGACCCCTGCTTCACTTTCTACTGACCCCTGCTTCACTTTCTACTGACCCCTGCTTCACTTTCTACTGACCCCTGCTTCACTTTCTACTGACCCCTGCTTCACTTTCTACTGACCCCTGCTTCACTTTCTACTGACCCCTGCTTCACTTTCTACTGACCCCTTACCCCAGCTTCACTTACTACTGAACTCTGTATCACTACTGACCCCCCTTACCCCTGCTTCACTTACTGCTGAACTCTGTATCACTGCTGACCCCTGCTTCACTTACTGCTGACCCCTGCTTCACTTACTGCTGACCCCTGCTTCACTTACTGCTGACCCCTGCTTCACTTACTGCTGACCCCTGCTTCACTTACTGCTGACCCCTGCTTCACTTACTGCTGACCCCTGCTTCACTTACTGCTGACCCCTGCTTCACTTACTGCTGACCCCTGCTTCACTTACTGCTGACCCCTGCTTCACTTACTGCTGACCCCTGCTTCACTTACTGCTGACCCCTGCTTCACTTACTGCTGACCCCTGCTTCACTTACTGCTGACCCCTGCTTCACTTACTGCTGACCCCTGCTTCACTTACTGCTGACCCCTGCTTCACTTTCTGCTGACCCCTGCTTCACTTTCTGCTGACCCCTGCTTCACTTTCTGCTGACCCCTTACCCCTGCTTCACTTACTGCTGAACTCTGTATCACTATTGACCCCTGCTTCACTTTCTACTGACCCCTGCTTCACTTACTGCTGACCCCTGCTTCACTTGCTGCTGACCCCTTATCCCAGCTTCACTTACTACTGAACTCTGTATCACTACTGACCCCTGACCCCTGCTTCACTTTCTACTTACCCCTTACCCCTGCTTCACTTACTACTGAACTCTGTATCACTACTGACCCCTGCTTCACTTACTGCTGACCCCTGCTTCACTTACTGCTGACCCCTGCTTCACTTACTGCTGACCCCTGCTTCACTTACTGCTGACCCCTGCTTCACTTACTGCTGACCCCTGCTTCACTTACTGCTGACCCCTGCTTCACTTACTGCTGACCCCTGCTTCACTTACTGCTGACCCCTGCTTCACTTACTGCTGACCCCTGCTTCACTTACTGCTGACCCCTGCTTCACTTACTGCTGACCCCTGCTTCACTTACTGCTGACCCCTGCTTCACTTACTGCTGACCCCTGCTTCACTTACTGCTGACCCCTGCTTCACTTACTGCTGACCCCTGCTTCACTTTCTGCTGACCCCTGCTTCACTTTCTGCTGACCCCTGCTTCACTTTCTGCTGACCCCTGCTTCACTTTCTGCTGACCCCTGCTTCACTTTCTGCTGACCCCTGCTTCACTTTCTGCTGACCCCTGCTTCACTTTCTGCTGACCCCTGCTTCACTTTCTGCTGACCCCTGCTTCACTTTCTGCTGACCCCTTACCCCTGCTTCACTTACTGCTGAACTCTGTATCACTATTGACCCCTGCTTCACTTTCTACTGACCCCTGCTTCACTTTCTACTGACCCCTGCTTCACTTTCTACTGACCCCTGCTTCACTTACTGCTGACCCCTGCTTCACTTACTGCTGACCCCTGCTTCACTTACTGCTGACCCCTGCTTCACTTACTGCTGACCCCTGCTTCACTTACTGCTGACCCCTGCTTCACTTACTGCTGACCCCTGCTTCACTTACTGCTGACCCCTGCTTCACTTACTGCTGACCCCTGCTTCACTTACTGCTGACCCCTGCTTCACTTACTGCTGACCCCTGCTTCACTTACTGCTGACCCCTGCTTCACTTACTGCTGACCCCTGCTTCACTTTCTGCTGACCCCTTACCCCTGCTTCACTTACTGCTGAACTCTGTATCACTATTGACCCCTGCTTCACTTTCTACTGACCCCTTACCCCAGCTTCACTTACTGCTGACCCCTGCTTTACTTACTACTGAACTCTGTATCACTACTGACCCCTGCTTCACGTACTGCTGACCCCTGCTTCACGTACTGCTGACCCCTGCTTCACTTACTACTGAACTCTATCACTGCTGACCCCTGCTTCACTTACTGCTGACCCCTGCTTCACTTACTGCTGACCCCTTACCCCAGCTTCACTTACTGCTGACCCCTGCTTCACTTACTACTGAACTCTATATCACTACTGACCCCTGACCCCTGCTTCACTTACTGCTGACCTCTGCTTCACTTACTACTGAACTCTGTATCACTACTAACCGATGAACTTTGCTTCACTTAATCAAGACCCTTGAACTCTGTATCCCTACTAATCCCTGAACTCTGCGTCTCTTACTACTGACCTCTGCATCCCTTTCTACTGACCCCCTGAACTTTGCATCACTTACTACTGACCCCTATATCATTACTGCACTTTGCATCACTACTACTGACCCCTGAACTCTATATCATTACTGAGCTTTGCATCACTACTGACCCCTGCTTCACTTGGACCCCTTTCACACTGGGTCGCTTTGCAGGCACTGTAAAGCTAAAAATGGCACCTGCAAAGCAACCTGAAACGGCCTTTGCTGTCTCTCCAGTGTGAAAGCCCCGAGGGCTTTCACACTGGAGCGGTGCGTTGGCAGGAC
This sequence comes from Rana temporaria, assembly GCF_905171775.1. Classification (NCBI taxonomy): domain Eukaryota; kingdom Metazoa; phylum Chordata; class Amphibia; order Anura; family Ranidae; genus Rana; species Rana temporaria. The sequence continues at coordinate 135,353,123 of NC_053500.1, read as the reverse complement.
GGTTAAAAAAAAAAGCCCTGCTAGCCGCATCTTTGGAGCAGTGAGGGAGCGGTGTGTATACCGCTCCTGGCCATTGAAATTAATGGGCACCGCGGCTATACTGCCGGCAAAGCGCCTCCGTAGAGGCGCTTTGCAGTGGTTTTAACTCTTTCTCGGCCACTAGCGGGGGAGGTAAAAGTGCCCCGCTAGCAGCCGAATAGCACCGCGAAATTGATGCTAAAAGGACACAAGGGGAGGGGGTGATGTGACGGGGGAGGAAGAGGACAATGCTATAGGGGGGGGGGGGGGTGCAGAGGACTCTACTAAGGGGGGGGGGGGATGTGAAGGATAGAAGACGCTGCTTTTGGAGGGGGCTCAGAACACTACTGTGGGGAAGGGGGCGCAGAGAACACCACAGTGGGTGGGGGGGGGGGGGGGGGTGATGTGAAGGGTCAGAACACTGCTATGGGGGTAACACTACAATGGGTGATGTGAAGTAGAACAGGTGGCACTACTATATGGGGGGCCGAGGACACAACTTTGAAGGGGGGCACAGGACACTACTGTATGGGGGGAAGCAGAAGACACAACTTTGAAGGGGGGCACAGGACACTACTGTATGGGGGGGAAGCAGAGGACACAACTTTAAAGGGGGCACAGGGCACTACTGTGCGAGGCTGATGTGAAGAGGGCAGATTTCCTCAATGTTTTCCAGTAGATCTCAACCCCTGAAAGAGGTCACCTACCCCTGGTCAAGTCCTACTGTAGGCGGCAACATACCATAGTGTTCCTCTATATATTTGACACACATTGCTTTGCTCAGTCTTTTTATTCCCTGGCCTGGTGGACAGAACACAGGATGGATCTGCTGCTTTCTCAATGAGTGTGGGCATAGGGCGCCCACGTGTCCCGGATTGCCCGGGACTGTCCCGCAATTGACATGTCTGTCCCTGGTCCCGGGCACCTTCATTCCGGGACAATACAGTGTCCCGGAATGAAATAGAGGACACAGCCACCCCCTACTAACTACATTTTCGGAACTGGTTCCTAGGGCCGGCTCTGCCTGCCATCTTGCAACCAGTGACAATTTACTCTCAGACAGTGAGGCCGGGAGCGAGGCCTGCGCCTAGTGCAGCACTGCTGTCCCCACCCACCTCGGCACCTCCTCCTCCTTCATTGGCATCCAGTGGCAAGCAAACAGGGACTGGTGTGATCTTCACTCTCCAGATAGCGACTCCACTCCTTTCCTCACAGAGGGAGTGACAGCAGCACTGCCTCTGGTGGCAGGCTATGGGCGGCAAGCAGCGCTGCATCTGGTGGCAAGTGGCACATTCACCTGACAAATAACCCGCCACCAAATTCCCCATCAACCCCGAGACTACATTCCCCCCGCCCCTCCCCCATCATCTTTTTTTTTTTGGGGGGAAGGTGAGAGGGGGGGATGTGTCCCTGAATGGCACTTTGGGCACAACGCTGAGATCGCTCAGAAATCTCCATATTCGCCAGAATTTGTCAGGATGAGCGATAATAAGTAGATTCCGGGAGCTCCTGGAATTTCTGGCAATGTTCCCGCTTCAAGGAGTTTAATGAGAGGAATCTTCTCTGCTATAAATGTGTGATTCTGGAATGTTGTCTGGATTTGATCACCTTCCACCTCCTCTGTGAGCTGAGGAACATGGCGGTCGCTTCGTGTAATTGTCATCCATGGAGAAAATAAAGGAGAATTCTGGGAATTGCCCCGTTAATAGACATACAAGTGTATCATGCAGAACTCTAATGCCGCGTACACATGATCGGAGTATCCGATGGATTTTTTTCACCGAAATTCCGTTCAAGCTGTCTTGCGTACACACTGTGGGGGATTCAAGAAGCATTGCGCCTGTGTAACCATAGGTTACACAGCGCAATTGCTTACTTGCCCCGGCGTAACGAGTGCTCCTGATTCAGGAACCTCGTTACGCCGACTGCAGCCTAAGATCTGCACGGCATAAGGCTCTTATGCCCGCATATCTTAGGCTGCATTCTAGCGATGGCCGCTAGGTGGCGTTCCCGTTGTGCTCAGTGTATAGTATGCAAATTGCATACTAACACCGATTCACAACGTTGCGCGAGTCCTGCGTACGCAATTTACGTCGTTTACGTACGGCGGTTTTCGCGCAAGGCTGCCCCTGCTACGTATACCTGTCATTCCCGCTTCGCGTAATTTGAATTTTACGTAGTTTGCGTAAGTGAATCGTGAATGGCGCTGGATGCCATTCACGTTCACTTTGAAGCAAATGACGTCCTTGCGACGTCATTTGCCGCAATGCACGTCGGGAAACTTTCCCGACGGAGCATGCGCTCTACGCTCGGCGCGGGAACGCGCCTAATTCCCTACGGGATCATTTAAATTGCGTGCTCTTGCGCCGGGCATTTTGCCGGCGCGCCCGCGCAATTTACGGAGCTTATGCTCCATGAATCGAGGGCAGCACAAAAAAATTGCGGGGGCGCAGGGCAAAATCGTTGCCCTGCGCCTCCGGAATAAATGCGCAAATCTCTTTGAATCTGGCCCACTGTCAGACTAAATTCCGACCGTCCAAAGCGCGGTGACGTAAAACCCTACGATGAGCCGAGAAAAATGAAGTTCAATGCTCCCGAGCATGCGTCGACTTGATTCTGAGCATGCATGGATTTTTCTCCGATGGAATTCCAGACAGGTGATAGGAATTTCCCATTGGCAGAATTTAAAACCTGTTCTATTTTTTTTTTTTACTCCGATGGAAAAAAGTCCTATGGGGCCCGCACACGATCGGAATTTCCCATGAAACAAGTCCATCTGACTTTTTTCATGGAGAAAATCCGATCGTGTGTACGCGGCATAAAAGTAACCCAGCATTGTTCACGTGGATTCCTTTAACCACTTGCCGCCCGCCAATGACAGATTGACGGCGGCAAAGTGGTTGTAGAATCCTGACTGGACTTCATATGACGTCCTCAGGATTCTGAGCCGTTGCGCGCCGATCGTTGTTGCAGGGTGTCAGTCTGACACCCCGCAACACCAATCTAGGTAAAGTGTCTCTCACGGAGACACTTTACCACGTGATCAGACGTGTCCAATCACGGCTGATCACGATGTAAACAGCAAAAGCCGCTAATCGGCTTTTCTCACTCGCGTCTGACAGACGCGAGTAGAGGAGAGCCGATCGGCTGCTCCATTGACAGGGGGGGTTTGTGCTGATCGATTATCAGCACAGCCCCCCCCTGAGGATGCCCACTGGACCACCAGGGATTCCACTAGATCACCAGGGATTTAAATCAAAGGTATGCCACCCTAGACCACCAGGGATGACACATAATGGATGCCAATCAGTGCCACAATGGATGCCAATCAGTGCCCACAATGGGCATCACTGATTGGCAGGCATTGTTTGGCACTGATTGGCATCCATTAGTACAACACATTAGTTAGTGCCTATCAGTGCCCATCCGTGCCGCCCATCCCTGCCCATCCGTGCTGCCCATCCGTGCCGCCTATCCCTGCCCATCCGTGCCGCCTATCCCTGCCCATCCGTGCCGCCTATCCCTGCCCATCCGTGCCGCCTATCCCTGCCCATCCGTGCCGCCCATCAGTGCCGCATATTTGTGCCCATCATCAATGCCACCACATCAGTGCCACCTTGTCAGTGCAGTACCATCAGTGCCCATTAGTGAAGGAGAAAACGTACTTATTTACAATGTTTTATAACAAAAAAAATTTTTTTGTCAAAATTTTCGGTCATTTTTTTATTTATTTTTTGCAGAAAATAAAAATCTCAGAGGTGATCAAATACCACCAAAAGAAAGCTCTATTTGTGGGTACAAAATGATAAAAATGTTGTTTGGGTACAGTGTAGCACGACCGCGCAATTGTCATTTAAAGTGCAACAGCGCTGAAAGCTAAAAATTGGTCTGGGCGGGAAGGTGTATAAGTGCCCTGTATGGAAGTGGTTAAGTGAGGAGCTAAAGACTGAATCCATGGCAGCCGACTGGCGTTCTCCATCGCAGTCAATCACTGCAGAGCGCTGGCTGGCGGTTGGTTACGGATAGAAGTGATTTCTGTTCCGGATTCCGTCACTAACTTTCTATGTCAACACGGAACATTTAATGCCGGGCTTTAGAGACGGCCTGCCAGCATAGGAATATGGGAAAGCTTCAGGGCTGTCACCTCGATCCTTCTCCCATAACAAAATGCTTGTTTGCAGGGCCGCCACAGCTTCAGGCATGGGCCCTCCTGGAGCAGAGAACCGGGGGGGGGGGGGGGCTGTGCTGCTGTGCCGTGCCGCCTGAAATTGAGAAGCGGTGGGGGGGGCTGCCGCGAATTATCCGGGCCTTTTAATAAAAAAAGAAAAAAATATATATATATTTTTTTTTTTAATTAAAGGGCCCCAGATGGCAACCCCCCTTTAAAAAAATAAAAATAATATATATATATATATATATATATATATATATATATATATATATATATATATATATATATATATATATATATATATATATATATATATATTTTATTTATTATTATTATATTTTTTATTTTTATTTTTTTAAGGGGGGTTGCCATCTGGGGCCCTCTGGGCCCTTTAATTATAAAAATATATATATATATATATATAAACATATACACATACAAATATATATTTTTTTATTATTAAGAGAAATTACAAAAAAGGGGGGTTGTCATCCGGGATCTCTGGGCCCTTTAATAATATATATATATATATATATATATATATATATATATATATATATATATATATATATATATATATATAATAAAAAAGGGGGTTGCCATCTGGGCCCCTGGGGACCTCCGGGCCCCTTACAGGTGTACTGCCTGTACACCCCTGATGGTGGCCCTGCTTGTTTGGAAAAGTTCCACGAAAAGAAATTGTCATGCTGTCCACATTGACTGCTCAACTAACTGGAGCAAGATCCTTGTTTGGAGGAGGGATGGGGAAAGAGGTTACTCTTGGGAGGATAAAACAGGGCTGTGAAAACTTTATAGTGACCTGCAATACCATCAGCCACCACTAGGGGGTACCAAATATCTAGCCGGCTGGTTTTCGCTCCAAGGACCGCTGGCTGTCATCAAGCTGCCACAGTTACAGCAGGCAATTTTTCAGATCCTTTCGGGCACATTTATGGCACGGTTGTGCTATAGCAGTGATGGCGAACCTTGGCATCCCAGATGTTTTGGAACTACATTTCCCATGATGCTCCAGTACACTGCAGAGTGCCAGAGCATCATGGGAAATGTAGTTCCAAAACATCTGGAGTGCCGAGGTTCCTCATTACTGTGCTATAGAGTGTAAGACTGTATTCATTGCATCGTGTGCCACACCTTTTTTGGATATATAGATTTTATTAATAAATATATATTTATTTTTTGTGGCTTTGGCTCCGCCCCTCCTGTCAGAGGGATGCTTTGTGTGTGTGTGCGCCTGTATTTATGCACTTAAACATTGATGTGCTGGTCAACTTGGCTCAGAGGAAGAGGGTGCACCCCTGAAATGCCTCAGCTTGCCAGTATAACTGGGTATTGTTGGAGTACGCGTATGCCACTTCATGGCATCTTCTGGTTCATGTGCTCCTTATATGTTGTACTTTTTCCATTTTTATCGGTTTTACGTCTTTCCAATACATTTTTGTTAATGCGTTGGGTGCACTCTGATGGGAGGTGGAGGGGCAGGCTGACCCAGCTGCAGAGGAGAACTTCGGAGGGGCCAGGCTGATGAATCCAGGGGGGACAGAATGGCAGGCAGACGAGGATGAATCGGGGGGGGGAGGGGGAGAATGGCAGACGAGGATGAATCCGGGGGGGGGGGACAGAATGGCAGACGAGGATGAATCCGGGGGGGACAGAATGGCAGACGAGGATGAATCCGGGGGGACAGAATGGCAGACGAGGATGAATCCGGGGGGGACAGAATGGCAGACGAGGATGAATCGGGGGGGGACAGAATGGCAGACGAGGATGAATCGAGGGGGGGGACAGAATGGCAGACGAGGATGAATCGGGGGGGGGGGGGGGACAGAATGGCAGACGAGGATGAATCGGGGGGGGGGGACAGAATGGCAGACGAGGATGAATCGAGGGGGGGGGGGACAGAATGGCAGACGAGGATGAATCGGGGGGGGGGGGGGGGGACAGAATGGCAGACGAGGATGAATCCGGGGGGGGGGGACAGAATGGCAGACGAGGATGAATCCGGGGGGGGGGGGGACAGAATGGCAGACGAGGATGAATCCGGGGGGGGGGGGGGGGGGACAGAATGGCAACGTGCCACATACTGGTCTAGTAACAATGGCCCAGATTCAGGTAGAATTGCGCTATATTTGCGCGGGCACAGGGCAACGATTTTGCCCTGCGCCCACGCAAATATTTTGCGCTGCCCTCGATTCACGGAGCAGTAGCTCCGTGAATTGCGAGGGCGCGCCGGCATAATTGCCCGGCGTAAGCGCGCGCAATGTAAATTATCCCGCCGGGGGCGGGAATCATTGAAATAAGGCGCGCTCCCGCGCCGAGTGTACAGCGCATGCTCCGTCGGGAAACTTTCCCGACGTGCATTGCGGCAAATGACGTCGCAAGGACGTCATTTGCTTCAAAGTGAACGTGAATGGCCTCCAGCGCCATTCACGAATCACTTACGCAAACGCCGTGAAATTCAAGTTTCACGGCGCGGGAGCGGCGTCTATACTTTAGCATTGGCTGCCCCTGCTATTAGAAAGGGCAGCCTTGCGCTAAAGTTGCCGTACGGAAACTCCGTACCTGGCTTGCGCGGGGCCCGCGCAAGTTTGTGAATCAGTTGGTAGTATGCAATTTGCATACTACACGCTGATCACAATGGGAGCGCCCCCTAGTGGCACACGCAAGAATGCAGCCTAAAATCTGCGAGGCATAAGAGCCTTATGCCGCGCAGATTTTAGGCTGCAGTCGGTGTAACGAGGTTCCTGAATCAGGAGCACTTGTTACACCGGAGCAAGTAAGCAATTGCGCCGTGTAACTTATGGTTACACGGGCGCAATTGCTTCTTGAATCCGGGCCCATGTTTTCTCACTAGCTCCAGAGATAGTTTAGTCTGGAGGAAACGATGGAGAAATAATCTTTTATCGAAGACCTTTATTATCCAATCTCCTGGATTTGTTGATTACATAATGGCCAAAAATGTTCTAACTGTAACACTGCAACAATTCCAAGCATTTCCTGCTCTGCCTTCTCACATTATAACACCGTGGCCATGAGAGCATAGCATCTGTGGAAAGGTCCAGACATTACATGGATCAGAACCCCCTCCTGGAGCCCAGAATTCTTGCCAAGTGAAGTCATTAAATATCTTTTCAGGTCAACCAAAATGTATGTGTTCCTGCCAAAATCCCATTTCTAATTGCTGCTATTTCTAGATTTAGAAAATGTACGAATTTGAGCAAATCATGCCCTGCTTTATTACAGGAGCTACATGAATCCCTGGGAGTATTTTGGGGTATACAAGGGGTTATCACAGGGGTAAATCTATGGCCTTTGATGGTCTACCCAACCTAATAATACCCTAAAATCTATGGGCATCAATGATCTACCCAAACTAACCATCACCTGAAATCTCAGGTCATCAATGATCTAACCAACCGCCAAAATCTTTGGTCAACAATGATCTACCCAAACTAACCATCCCCTAAAATCTATGGGCATCAATGATGTACCCAACCATCCCCTAAAATCTCAGGTCATCAATGGTCTACCCAACCTAATAATGCCCTAAAATCTTTGGGCATCAATGGTCTAATCAACCCCCAAAATCTATGGCCCTTCAATGATCTACCCAAACTAACCATCACCTAAAATCTCAGGTCATCAATGGTATCCATCCTAACCATCCCCTAAAACCCCTGTCCATCGTTGGTATACCCAACCCAACCATCCCCTAAAATCTCTGGTCATCAATGGTCTACCCAACCTAATAATACCCTAAAATCTATGGGCATCATTGATCTACCCAAACTAACCATCACCTAAAATCTCAGCTCATCAATGATCTTCCCAAGTTAACCAACCGCCAAAATCTTTAGTCATCAATGATCTACCCAAGCTAACCAACCGCCCAAATCTCTGGTCATCAATGATCTACCCAAACTAACCACCCCCTAAAATCTCTGGCGATCAATGATGTACCCAACCATCCCCTAAAATCTCAGGTCATCAATGGTCTACCCAACCTAATAATGCCCTAAAATCTATGGGCATCAATGATCTACCCAAACTAACCATCACCTAAAATCTCTGGCCATCAATGGTCTAGCCAAAACAACCATTCCATAAAAGCTTTTCAGGTAACTGCAATAGGGTGGGTGCTGATTAGGCCCATGTCTCCCTGCTAAATGGGTGCTGACTCTGCCATGGCTCCCTACTAGATGAGGTCTGGCTATGCCATGGTTGCCTAAGATCCACTGACTATGCTGTGGTTTCCCGCTGTGTGACTACGCTTTGACTCCTTGTTGGATTGGCACTAATTCTGCTGTAGCTCCTTGCTGATTTACGAGCTTGTGTTGAAGACCACGCTGGACTGACTGAATTGGTCACTGCTCCTGAGAAGGTATTTGTTAGGGCAAAAAGGAAAGAATGCACTCCGGTGGATAGTGCCCAGTGATGGATGGTGGCGATGGGCCCTCTTGAGGATTGGACTGGCTGCTTTTTCTGTGCGACCTTCGGGCCATTTCAGCATGTAGACTTCGATAAAAAGGAGCACCCGGTGTCCAGTGAAATGTGACTTCTAAAATATGGTTCATGGACCTTTTATTTAAAAATTAGCAACCCGTATATCAAGCCAATGCATTTCGGGGAGTAGACTGTCCCCTTCTTCAGGGCTGTTGGTGCGTACTGCGTTGGTGATCAATCCTTCAGTGTCCGGCTACCTTGATCCCCGGTGGTTTGTCGAAATCCTTTTGGATCGCCAGCC